>NC_043018.1:29664106-29666606 GCF_006345805.1 Octopus sinensis
CTTCTGATGATATCTGAAAAGAAACAGCAATGTTAGCAAAGCATATTAAGCAACACTAATAATAAAAATAACATGAAAATAAACAAGCTTTTAACGGTTTTATAGATATTCCAAAATTATGATGCTATGATGCTAGGTGTTTCCATTATTTTGTCCAACCCTTGTATATATATGCTATATATATCCTTTTCTATACTAGGAACAAGGTCTGAAATTTTTGGGAAAAGGGCCAGCCGGCTAGAACGACCCCAGCACGCAACAGGCACTTAATTAATCGTCCCCTATAAGTATGTATGTATGTATGTATGTATGAATGTATGTATGTATGTATGTATGTATGTATATATATATATATATATATATAATTAAATCAATAACATATATGCAAACATGTAGGCATATAGAAGTGTGTATTTATACGCACGTACACACACAGATACGAGGGGCGTTCAATAAGTAATGCCCCTGACCCACTTCCCATAGCAGTAGAGCAACAAAATTTGACACAGTTATTAGTCTTTTTCTACATAGGAACCACCCAGACTTATGTATTTCTCCCATCGTTTGATGCAGCTCTGGAGACCGTTTTTGTAGAAGACCCCAGCTTGGTCCTCCAACCACGACATGACTTCAGAAATCAAGGCTGCATCATCTGGGAAACGCTTTCCTTTCAAAAACAACTTCATGGCTGGGAAGAGGTGAAAATTAGAGGGTGCAAGGTCAGGAGAGTAGGGGATGGGAGAAGAGTTCATAGCCACACGCCTGTGCTTCTGACCTGGCGACACGCGAGTTGTGGACCGGAGCGTTGTCCTGCAGGAGGAGGATGCCTTTGCTCATCTTGCCCCGCCTCTTGATTTTGATAGCTTCTCTTAATTTCCTCAAAAGTGAAGCATAATAGGCTCCTGTAATTCTGGTACCCTTTGCCAGGAAATCTGTCATCACTACTCCGTCCTGGTCCCAGAAGACTGTGAGCATGACCTTGCCATCCGAGAGCTGCACCCTTGCCTTCTTTGGAGGAGGTGAGTCACGGTGCTTCCACTGCATTGACAGGGCTTTAGTCTCTGGATCATAGTGATGGACCCAGGTTTCATCCTGTGTAATCAGTCTTTTGAAAAATTTTATTCGAATGTGTGTAAAGGTGAATAAAAAAATCCACATATATCCAGGTTGGTTAGTAAAATATTTCTGAATCGGATTAAAATCAAAATCGTTTTTTATCCAATTTGACTCATTAACGTAATTGACATTTCTTCTGTATATTCTGTTACATCAAGATTAGAGCAGTCAAACGCACGAAAGGAAAGCAAATGGACTTGGCTGTTGTGTGCATGGAGCAATTCACTGTAGTCAAGCATTGCTAGCAATTTTCTAGAGGAGGATCATGAGATCCGTTTTATTCTCTTTCCAATTTTCCCAATGCCTCCAAATGCTTGTGAATGTTCTTAATGCTAACATAAAATTCAGAAGGAAGTTCTCTGACTGTCACAACATGACTCTTTGCAAGTGTTGCCTCTTGTATTTCATCATCAAATTTGGAAAAACGACCTGAAATACACTCATGAAAGAAATTGAAAGGACCATGAGTGATTTATTCAAACGACTTTCTACAATTCCTTATCTCTTTATTGCCCACAAATGGCTAAAAACAGAGGGAACAAACAAGGACAGACAAACAGATTAAGTCGATTACATTGACCCCAGTGCGTAACTGGTACTTATTTAATCGACCTCGAAAGGATGAAACGCAAAGTCGACCTCGGCGGAATTTGAACTGAGAACATAAAGGCAGACGAAATACCTATTTGTTTACTACCCACGAGGAGATATACAAGGACAGACAAACGGATTAAGTCGATTACTTCGACCCCAGTATGTAACTGGTACTTAATTTATCGACCCCGAAAGGATGAAAGGTAAAGTCGACCTCGGCGGAATTTGAACTCAGAACGTAGCGGCAGACGAAATACCGCTAAGCATTTCGCCTGATATGCTAACGTTTCTGCCAGCTCGCCGCCTTACAGGTTCTGTCATTCACTACATCTTGACTACATAGCTTTTAAACATATTTGGCTGCGTTACAACCTCGATAAAACTCGAAAAGTATAACACGTCATAAATGCTCTTTGTTTGATGAGTTCTGCATACAGAAAACTAATACACTCAAATATGTTTTTGGCTCTGGGGAACTCTTCATGAAATCATTATGCATCGGCGAATATCTCCCACCATCATAATTTTTACAAAAAACAAACTTGTTTCAACAGGTTCTTGTACCAGAATCTTCTATGTAAACTAATAATTGTTTTGACAAAATTGTTCTTCCTCACTTGTTTTCGGTGTTTTATATTTTCTTTTTGCTTTTTTCTTGTTATGATATTTTCTTTTGTCTTGTTTTCACAAACGGTTTGTAGGCTTCCATCTGCAGCTATTATTTATTCCGCATCACAAGATGACGGTGCGGTACTATTGGTTAAATAACGGTATTCGCTCATCAATCTCT
>NC_043018.1:29674106-29696606 GCF_006345805.1 Octopus sinensis
GGCGGTACATCCCTGCTATGTATGTATGTATGTATGTATGTATGTATATATATATATATATATATATATATATATATATATATATATATGTATGTATATATGAGTGTGCGCCTGTGTGTGCGTGTGTCGTTGTATTTCCGTTGAGCCCCCACCATCTCTTACCAGCCAGTGTTAGCATTTGTATGTATTCATAAATTAGCGATAGATTTATTACCGGGGTTGATTTCTTTGACTAAAAGCTTTCAATGTGGTGCTCTAACGTGGCCACAGTCCAATGGCTGAAACATGTAAAAATAAAATGGTAAAAAAACAAACAAACACTAATAAATTCCAACACACGGACAGATGCAATTTAACAATGTCCTTTGCTCCTCTTAATTATCCTTTTTATAACTTCGTAGTCCAGGTCCAATGGCGAGTTACTTTTCTTATTCTATTATATCTGTTATTCTGTCTCACACCTAACATTTGTATCCGAGTCTTTTTTTCCCGTCTGCCAACCTTCTGGCGTCCCTTTTCCGCTCATTTTCTTTTACAGGTATCGACTTACGCATAATCAAGTATCGATTATGTGACTATTGATTTTAACCATGTCGCCAGTCGAGGAGTAATTTTCTACGTTATGAACATAGGCCCACTCTATATATATATATCCCACTCTCTCTCTATCTCCCACTCTCTCTCTCTCTCTCTTACTCATTCACCCTCTCTCTCTACCTCTCTCTCTCTCTCACTCACTCACTCTAACACACATACTCCCTCTCTCTGCTTCTCTCACTGTCTATTTATCTATCTATTTATCTATCCATCTATCTATTTATCTATTTATCTATCTCTCTATCTCTCTATCTACCTCTTTTTTTATTATCTCTTCCTCTCTTTCTTTCCACCTCTCTCCTCTTTCATTCTCTCTTTCTCTCTAACTCATCTTTCACTATTTTCTCTATTCTCTCTCTTTCTCTCGGGGTCTTTCTTTTGCTGTCTTTCTGTGTCCTCTTCCTTTTCTATCTTTTCTTTACTCTTCCTCTTCTACATCCTCTCTGTCACTCACTCATTTTCTCTCTCACTCTCGCTCATTCTCTCTCAATCTCATTTCCTTCTTTCCTCGGTTTTCTATTCTCATTTGTCTCTCTGCCACTCTCTCACCCCTTCTTTCTCTCTTTCACTCTCTCTCTGTTTCTTTATCTTTTTTCTGTCTCCCTTTGTCTCTCCTTCACTATCTCACCTTCACTTTTTCTCACTCTCTTTTCTTGTCTCTCAGTCTCCTTAATAAATCACACACAAAACACACCAAATTATATACAGACAAACAATAAAATATCTACCTTACCATTCTCACCATATGAATGCCATAAAAACTGGCCCTCACCTTCCTTTCTCTCTCTCTCCCGCTCTCTTTCTCTCTCTGCCATAATTCTACAAAATACACACACAAACAAACAGCACACACATCTACCCACGGACAAACCACTGATTCATGAATTTATGTTACTCATATTCCAGCCCAAACATCTACCCCTCTCTGTACCTACGGCCCTTTCTCTTGCCTCAAGCCTAACAGTCAATGAACTTTATGTAGACAAGATCATCTCCCTATAGCTTATAATTTCGTGATGGGTTTAGTTTGTAATATAATACATGTGAGCGAGACAAACGAAAAGTTGTTTAGTAAAATTTTGATCGGCAAATACATGTGAAAGAGAAAAGAATATATTTGATGACCTTATAATAAAAATAAAGTGATTGAGGAGAGTGTGAAATACAGGATAATTAAACAACAAAAATCGGAGTCAAAACACATTGTAAATATCATACAGCAATACACACGCAAATATTATATATATATATATATATATATATATATATATATATATATATATATATATATATATATATATATAAGTTCAGCAAAATTTAGATTCAAATGAATATGGTACTTAAGTTAGATGCACCAGAATTTTGTATGGTGTTATCCATATAAATCCATGGGGTGATTATAATCAAAATAAGGAACAAGAATAACTTCGGTAATTTGGTACGATCGTTTCACGCTACATCATTTTATTAAATGTTGTAAGTATTACAACAGTTTTAAAATGTTGAGCAATCATCAGCCATTAATAGAGGTTTCCCATTAATACGTAATTTTCATATCAATTGGTAACATTATAGAGAAGGTAGATATATAGACAAAGATGTCGATTTAAATTTTAAGAACATTAAGGTAGTAGAGTTTATATATACATATATATCTTATACATCTATAAACGCAAGTTGTCTATTTGGTTGTCTGTTTGTGTTGAGTTGCCGTCTACACCCGTTAACGAATCTTCGTGAAACTTTGCAGACATGCTAAAGTAACATCCAGTTTGTTACTAGACTCATTGAATTTTAATAAAAATCTATAATTAGATTGCTAGGGCCCCTAGAATGTATCCACATATATAAACAATATATTATCCTTTAGCAGCCAAGGGAAATAACCCATTAATTTTCCGATATATAATAAATGAAAAATTGTATAATAAATATTGCTCGATTTATTAAGGAAGCTCTAACAAAGAAAACCTGTGGAAAACATTTTCGTTTGAAAACCAGCTAGCACTAGAATCGAAATGAAATCTTCAATTTTCCCATTAGCTAGCAAATGCGGTTTTATTTGATCGTTTCACCTGCACGATTTTCACTAAGAAAAAATAATCTCGGCTTTTTTGCGTGTAATCAAGTAACATGACCTCCAAATATGCTACAAATTCCTTATCTTTGTTCGCAAAAAAAGGTGGGGTGGGAAACGTCCCCTGCCCATATCCTGGAATCGTTGGAATTTTTCTTTTCGTTGCAAGAAACCTCTTGATATGCTACGAAACCCTTTTTGTGTCCGAAAAATAGGGTGGGGTGAGTTCGAAGCCGCGGAAATTTTACCCACTCCCAACATTTCACAGAAATACATTTTCCAGAGTGTGAATTAAATGTTCGTTACTAAATATATAGAGAATGTGACATTTATACTGTGTATATTTGGTATATGTATTATATCTATATTTTCATTTACATATATATACACTTACATAGCGATGAATAGATTTTTGCCGAAACCATGGTACGCTTTGTTTTCTTACTTTATTATCACCTTATAATCATCTCATTATTACTACCTCAGTCCATCTATATGTATATATTTGTCGTTACCTGTCATAAAAAGCCTTTTTTATTTACAATGTGCATTTTCGTTGATTTTTCATATTTTACCCTTACATTTCCACGTGTATTTTATATTTTCTTTTTGTAACATATTTCTACTATATATATATATATATAATATATATATATATATATAATAATTATTTCATTCTCTCTTTCTCTCTAACTCCTTTTTCACTCTCTCTCTCTCTCTCTCTCTCTCTGTATACACACACACATATATATATATATAATATATATATATATATATATATATATTATATATATATATATATATATATATATTATGAGTGTCGTGCACTAGAGGTACGCAGGCCAAGCATTGCACACCCATACATTTTTTCATATAAAACCCAAATTAAATTTTAAAAAAGTAATTTATCCCTCTCTTCGTTGCAAAATTGTCAAAATCAATGAAATGGAAAGAGTTAATTCGCTTGAGATAAGAGCAAGACATGATTTTAGAAGACATCTCCATTCTGACTTCATCACTCATTGCGTTAAATACTGTCGAAAGACATTCAATTTTGAAAATGCATTTAGTTTCCTCTCTTTGACGTTCCTCTCTCTGTTTTTAGATATCTTCTCTCTACTCTCTGTGTCACTTCATATTTGATGTCGCTAAAATAATTCACTGACCTAATTGATGAATGGATAAAGTTGAAGATTCTTTGACCTCAAGTGAATTGCGTGGAAAAACACTAAATCTAAAAATCGAAGCAATTTAGACCCTCCCATAAATATTTCTTTGATAGCCAGATCAGTTTTATCAGAGAACTTTTTTTTGTCGTCCGCAAAAGACGATTACATTGTAACCACACAAATATTTATTTCCTGCTTGGTGTCTAATGTCCCCAAAAAGAATAGAATGTTAATTTTCTTTCGTTGCTATCCTCAAGCAACTAAGCTTCGTTGAATTACTTGTATTATCCGCCGTTTTATTCACGATGCCATTGAATTCTTTTCTCCCACCCACCCACATGCACACGTAGACATGTGTGTATTTGTTTTTATCTTTAATTTTTACTAATTTCGTTTGAACTTTCAAAATTCGCTCAAACGACTGGAATACGTATTATATAAGAACTTTTGTAAAAGAGTTTTCCTGAAAATCACTTTGAAAGGAAGCAATTAATTGTAAGTTATGGCGGAACAACGCTGATATTAACTAGTTTGCGAAGTTCTAACCAGAAACGTATTTGTCAGATTCAGATTAACGCATAAAAAATAATAAGATGATTAACTGGAATTGCTAAGCTAGATAAGTTTTTCTACTGATCATCTGTCTGTAGTTTAGAAAAATGTTTGGACTGATTAAGTTTACGACGATATAAATAATCTATATATAGCCAATTATAAACATGATCGTTCTCAAAGACACATAAAAATCATAGATCTTAAAATATTTGATCATGTTTGCATAGACTTACAATTAGACCCAAATGGCAGAGAATTGCAGCAGCATAATAACGAAGTTTAATGAAACGGAGTTATTCTACGACGATTGATTGAAGCAGCTATTTTTTAGGTCAGCTGAAATTGTTATTTCTGGGTCATTTTGTATATGAAGAATCCAATAATTATGGGAATTATAAAGAACTCATATATTTAATCAGTAAATTTGATGGAAAATTGGCAAATCATGTAAATACAGCTTCCGTTTTCTCGGGCATCTCAAGCAGAATTAAAAATGACTTGATGGATAGGATCCAAAGCGTTATGTCGAATGACATAGAAAATAAACTTCAGATAGGCGTAGGAGTGGTTGTGTGGTAGTATGGTTCCGGGTTCAGTCCCACTGCGTGGCACCTTGGGCAAGTGTCTTCTGCTATAGCCTCGGGCTGACCAAAGACTTGTGAGTGGATTTGGTAGACGGAAACTGAAAGAAGCCCGTCGTATATATGTGTTATATATATATATATGTGTGTGTGTGTGTTAGTGTGTCAGTGTTTGTCCCCCCAGCATCGATTGAAAACCGATTCTGGTGTTTACGTCCATGTAACTTAGCGGTTCGGCAAAAGAACCGATAGAATAAGTACAAGGCTAACAAAGAATACGTCCTGGGGTCGACTTGCTCGACTAAAGGCGGTGCTCCAGTATGGTCACAGTCAAATGACTGAAACAAGTAAAAGAGTAAGAGAGTTGAGAGGCTAAAACTATAGCTAGGCCATCCGATGTATCGAACTTTTCACAAGTGTTTTGAATAAAGCTACAAAAGGTTCCAAAAGGACTTATCGGTTTTTATAATGCTAGTACAGAGCGTTCGACAAATGCTTCACCTAAACATGTTTTTAAATACATTGGAACGTGGAAATGTGATAAAAAAAATTAATTGCACAAACCTGCAATGGTGCCGCTACAATGACAGGACAATTAAATGGGTTGCAGTGAAAAGAAAGAGAGAAATATGAATGTGCGATCTTTAGTCATTGCTATACACGCGTACTAACTCTTTTACTCTTTTACTTGTTTCAGTCATTTGACGGCGGCCATGCTGGAGCACCGCCTTCAGTCGATCGAGCAAATCGACCCCCAGGACTTATACTTTGTAAGCCTAGTACTTATTCGATCGGTCTCTTTTGCCGAACCGCTAAATTACGGGGACGTAAACACACTAGCATCGTTTGTCAAACACAGACACACAAACATATACACACACATACATACATATATATATATATATATATATACATATGTATATATCTCTTTACTCTTTTACTTGTTTCAGTCACTTGACTGCGGCCATGCTGGATCACCGCCTTTAATCGAACAACTCGACCCCGGGACTTATTCTTTTGTAAGCCCAGTACTTATTCTATCGGTCGCTTTTGCCGAGCCGCTAAGTAACGGGGACATAAACACACCAGCATCGGTTGTCAAGCAATGCTAGGGGGACAAACACAGACACGCATATACCTATATACGACGGGCTTCTTTCAGTTTCCGTCTACCAAATACACTCACAAGGCTTTGGTCGGCCCGGGGCTATAGTAGAAGACACTTGCCCAAGGTGCCACGCAGTGCGACTGAACCCGGAACCATTTGACTCGTAAGCAAGCTACTTACCACACAGCCACTCCTACGCCTACAAATTTACTTTTTTCAAGATCATGCACTGCTGCAGGAGAATGATTGATTCTTTTTCCACAATAAATAGACCGTGTGCCTTTTTGTTTAAAATCACCCGGAAGAGTCAATGCTTTTCGGAGGAGAGAGTGAATGATTGACTAAGATGACCTTAGCGGAATTTGAACTCAGAACGTAATGCGTTAAATACTATTGTCAAAAGCAGGTTTTCCAAAGCAACTACAACAGGATGGAATCTCATTACTATTAGAAAAGAAACCTGAGATTTCTTAATCATCCTTTTTAAAGACAAAATTCAAATTCCTGAAGCGTGAGATGTGACCACTTAAAAATGTAGAATTAGATTCTTATGTAGTTTGAAATGTTCTTATGTTTATTTGAAGAATTTACTGACATATTTTCTTTCTCTGATGTCATATTTAACAGTCCTCAGACAAAACTTCTTCAATAAATTGGAAAGAACAAATAATTAAAACTAGAGCCGGGATCGAAATCAAACTAGAAATTTCTTCAATATTTTGCGAAATGCGTAAGAATAATTATGGAATCGATGCAGCTATCCAAATTAAGAGATCCAAGAATAGATCTATTGACAAGCAACAGCATTGTAAAATATTCTCTTCTCATAAATTATTGGCACAATAGTTAACCAATTAAAAGCAAGATATTCGTCTTTAGAATATCTTAAATTCATGGAATTTCTCAATTTTGGGAAAGAATTTGAATATTGAATATTGCAAACTCTTTCGGTGAATGCATTAAATTCTTTAAGAACCGTATGGTTCTTAAAGAATTTAAGTTTTTTTTTATTTTGTTGTGTGGTTTTTTTACAGAATTCGTTTATAGAGTGAAATAAAAGTTATATAAGGAATGGAACATTTTAAAATGCAAAGTGCATTACAATTTTAAATTACAATTAAAAAAACAATGTGCAAAATGAATTACATCTATATCAATAACCATATTAATGCTATGCCAGAGATCTTCAAACTTTGCAAATTGATTTTGACATTCCCTTCTATAACAGCTTCCCTAAAACGGCCTTTTTCTGCGTTGGAGAGAAATAAAAATCACCATAAAAATACATAAGACTTTTATAGGGTTGGCTCTTACGTCATACGAAAAAGATTTAGCTCCAGCAGCTAAATGAAACAGAAATTTCTGTGATAAATATATTTGTCCTGTAGAATGGCAAAATTTAATTAGTTATAAATGAAACAAGTAAATAATAATTTTCCTATGTTTTTATTTTTGTTTTTTAAGACATAATAAACAATGGCCTTCATGGCTATGTTATGTAACTAAATAGTTTACCTTGATGAAATAACTTAAAAATTGATTCAGCTTCAATGGCTGCCCAACCTCAAAAGTCACCGCACGGCATTGACATGTATTTATCTATCTATCTATCTATATCTATCTATCTATCTATCTATCTATCTATCTATCTATCTATCTATCTATCTATCTATCTATATATCTATCTATCTATCTATCAATCTATCTATCTATCTATCTATCTATCTATACCACATTTCTTACCTACTTGCAACCAAATGTGGTAACATGTAACAATATTGACCGAGGTTATCGTGGTCTTTTCCGTAGGCTTTTCTTCCCACGGATAAACCTTATCTGCTTCCCCCTTTACACTTTACATCATGACACTGTGATACACGATCCCTATCGATCGTCTTTTTCTTTTGTTTCTTTTCCTCTTTTTTTAAATTTTTTCTTCTTTCCCTTTTACGATCCCTTTCGATCGAAAACCTACCCCACATTTTTTTCCTTCCCTCCAAAAGTAAAGCTATACTTTGTAATCAGTCCCGTCTGTGTGCAGCCCTGTGTGGCTAATAAAGAAACATATCTATCTTTCTATCTCTCTGGATGTCTATCTGTCTCTATGTATGTATGTATGTATGTATGTATGTATGTATGTATGTATGTATGTATCTATCTATCTATCTATCTATCTAATTATCTATCTATATCTATCTATCTATCTATCTATCTATCTATCTATCTATCTATCTATCTATCTATCTATCTATCTATCTATCTATATATCTATCTATCTATCTATCAATCTATCTATCTATCTATCTTTCTATCTATACCACATTTCTTACCTACTTGCAACCAAATGTGGTAACATGTAACAATATTGACCGAGGTTATCGTGGTCTTTTCCGTAGGCTTTTCTTCCCACGGATAAACCTTATCTGCTTCCCCCTTTACACTTTACATCATGACACTGTGATACACGATCCCTATCGATCGTCTTTTTCTTTTGTTTCTTTTCCTCTTTTTTTAAATTTTTTCTTCTTTCCCTTTTACGATCCCTTTCGATCGAAAACCTACCCCACATTTTTTTCCTTCCCTCCAAAAGTAAAGCTATACTTTGTAATCAGTCCCGTCTGTGTGCAGCCCTGTGTGGCTAATAAAGAAACATATCTATCTTTCTATCTCTCTGGATGTCTATCTGTCTCTATGTATGTATGTATGTATGTATGTATGTATGTATGTATGTATGTATGTATCTATCTATCTATCTATCTATCTAATTATCTATCTATCTATCTATCTATCTATCAGTCTGTCTGTCTATCTATCTATCTATCTATCTATCTATCTATCTATCTGCAGAGAGATAGGTAAGCAGAGAGGTAAACAGACAGATAACAACATACATACATGCATACATACATACATACATACATACATACATACATACATACATACATATATATATACATTCATACATAGATTTGAAACACTGCACTAGCATATATTCTATTTAATGAAATCATTTGCCTGGAATTCTTACAATTTACTGTAATAAATAAATTATTATATATACACAGACATGTATCATTATTCTAAATAATCTAATTATGTACATACATACAAATTAATCAATGATATATTTGTTTAAATTCCGCTTAAGGATAGATTTTTAAAAAAAATACCTACTAATTCTATATATAACAATGAAGAACTAAATCCAATAACAAACAAGATTTCAGATATAGACGTAAATTGGATTGTGTACTTATAGTTAGCAAATTAAGTATTTTGTCTAATATATCTGATACCTATAAAATGGCGTATTTGAAATAATATTCATCTGTTTATTTTGTTTATCAAAACTATGTTTCTCCTTCTTTGAATGATATAGGGGAATGCAAATATCTTAGTTCAATCAAGCATTGATTCTTTCATTAAAACAATTATTGGGTCTGAGAAATCGACTCCCTCCATAAATGATTTTTCTTGTTTAAATTTGGTACTTATTCCATCCTGATGTCTTTTGATGCACCGCAGGGGTTTACGGGGAGGTAAACAACCCAGCACCGGTTGTCAAGCGGTTGAGAAGACACATATGCAAAGACATGCGCAGACAAGCACACACGTGTTAACGCGCATGCGCAAAGACACAGGCATTTACACACGTACACACACACTCGTACACATAGAGATACACACACGCACACATACATACAATATAAGTGAAGGGGCCTCTATAGTTCCTACCAAATTCCCTCACAAGGCTTTGGTCGACCAGACGCGATAGTAGAAAGCTCTTGCCCAATGTAGGACCGAACACGAAATTCCCTGGTTCCACATCGAACCTCTTAACTACACGGCCATATCTGAGCCTACAAAATATAGAACGCTTTACGAATTTGCGTGACGCCCTTGCGCAGGAGTCACCTGAGTTACAAAATGCCAAGGACAGGAAATGATCCACATAAATGTTTTAATCTGGTTTAACATTACTATTTTGTGTAAATTAATGGAAGCAGGCATAAGGTTCATATTGTCGCTACTTTGAGCGGTAGAGCGGTATAGCCTCACATTATTTTTCTGAAGAAGCAATTTTAAAGTTCGTGTGTGCTAAAATTATCTACAATCATTAGTGGGATTTTAATTATAATGAGTTGTCCGGAAAGTTCGTGCCGATTTATAGTAGTTTAAATTTCGACTTATTTTTGGAACATCGTTGAGTCCATAAATAGGATTTGACTACGCCTCCATTTAGAGCACAGTTTAAGCTATCTTTTCGTGGAAGAAGGCTTATGTTCCTATAACCTGTGTTAATTCTGGAACCCTTTAAAATAGAAGATAAGAAAGTTCATTTTCGGCGTTTGATGCTTTGGGAACCAGACAAAAATTGCTACGGCTCGACTGGGATGTGTTACCCCACCCTCCATATTCACCAGATATTGCTCCTTCGGATTTCCCCTTATTCAGGTCTCTGCAGAATAGTCTTAATGGCAAAAATTTCAATTCCTTGGATGACGAAAAAGTTACCTTGATGAATTCTTTGCCATAAAACCACCTCAATTCTGGGAAGAGAGTTTTCATGTTAAAGGAAAGATGGAGACGCATTGTGCAACAAAATGGTTCATATTTGGTTGATTAAAAATGTAATGGCGAGTATTTATTGACCTTTTTCTTTCCTACAAAAATCGGCATGACCTTTCCGGACAACCCAATATTTACGTGTCATTATAACATTTCATCTCCAGTGGGCAATATACTTGACTTCAAAGGGAGCGAGCTGGTAGAAACGTTAGCACCCCGGGCGAAATGCTTAGCGGTATTTCGTCTGCCGTTACGTTCTGAGTTCGAATTCCGCCGAGGTCGAATTTGCCTTTCATCCTTTCGGGGTCGATAAATTAAGTACCAGTTACATACTGGGGACGATATAATTGACTTAATCCGTTTGTCTGTCCTTGTTTGTTCCCTCTGTGTTTAGCCTCTTGTAGGTAGTAAAGAAATAGGTGTTTTGTCTGTCTTTACGTCTTTCAATTCCGCCGAGGTTGACTATCCCATTCACCCTTTCGGGGTCGATAAATTAATTATCAGTTGCGGCGTACAGGTGCCGATCTAATCGACTGTCCCCTCCCCCAAAATTAGAAAAGAGTATTTTTGACTTCACGAATATTTTCAATGATGTTTTGTTACAGTTGTAATAAATTGTCAGGAATTAAGTGCTAGATTTTAATGTTTTTGGTTTTTTAGAAATTATAAACAACAATTTCAGATAGAAAAGTACCTGTTGCTCTTTTCTCTCTGCAATTACTGTTTCATAATGTCTGACATTTATGTATATCATCATCATCATCATCAGGTCATTTAGGAAGATTTTCCAGTTCCCTTTGTGTTGTGCTGCATGCATACAATTAGCTAGGCTCTTGTTAGCAATCAGTTCTTAAGTGTGTATATGCGTTTGTGTGTGTGTGTGTCTGTTTGTGTGTGGGTATATGTGTGTGTATTCATGCCTGTGTTTCCGCGCGAGTGTATGTGTGTGTGATGTGTATACGTTTGTGTAAATGAAATGTATGTTTGTATAAATGAAAGATTCTTATCTAGCTCTTTAAATATTATTCTTTAAATTGCAGAACCGTTTTGAACTATTTGTAGGAACTCAGTTTCATGATGATTTTACTGTCGTGTATAGTTATTTGATTATTTCCGATATGTTATCCCAATCAATTAGTAATTCCTATTGATTGCTCTCCCAGTCAACAAAGACAATATTTCTATAAACGCAGGCGTTATCCTAGAGGTGTATCATAAAATATCTGGATAATTATATGCTCGGTTATCCAATATTTCACTAATAATCACAGTGTTATAAATTCCCTTTAAATAATCGCCATAAACCATTCACATATCGCCCAATTTCTGACAAGTAGCTCTACCTTCATTATAACATTGTGAAGAACGTTCTAGAAAGCATGAAATTAACATATCGGAGGGGTTAATTACGACTTAAGTATACGTGTAATATATTGTTCTATAGAGGAAGGGAAAGTGTCATTGAAGGGTTTAATATACGAGGAGAAGCTGAAAAGTTCCTGGCGTTAAGTGTGTCACGAAAGGCCTGGTTGAAGGCCCAGACTTCCGAGTTCTTTTAGATGGATTAGAAGACCTGAAGGACCGCTGCAATTTGTGTGAATATTGAGAGGGGAATATCTTGAACAAAATCATTATTAACTGATCCTTCTGTATTTCCTTTTACCCAGAGGCAGGGACTTTTGTGCATTCTCTCGCGAGTGTGCGTGTGCATATATATATATATATATATATATTGGCCCGCTCGGTGATATATATATATATATATATATATATATATATATATATATATATATAAATTCTCTCTCTCTCTCTCTCTATATATATATATATATATATATATATATGTATATATTTTCTAAAATTTTTTCTTTTGCCCTTGTTTATGAGTTGTTTATAAATTTAATCTTTAAAGTTATTTTTTAATATGCTGGGCATTGATAAAATGTTATCCTCTATTAGATGTATATATATATATATATATATATATATATATATATATATACGAGGTGTAGTCAAAAGATATCCGACCTTTGGCTAAAAAACAGGTATTATTAAAAAACTCACCAATTTGATTTTAGTCTTCTTCTAAGTATTCGCCCTATGAGTCTTCACACTTCTGCATGCGTTCGTGTGACGTCTGGGAATATTTCTGGGAATCTCTTTGGGGAAGCTGTAGAGTTGTGCCGTCGAATTTTGATCAATGTCCTCCTTTGACTAAAATATTCTTCCTTTGAGTTTCTTTTGTGTTTTTTTTAGCTTTGTGAACTGCCAAAATTCACACAGAGCCAAGTCTGGGGAGTAGTAAGCCTGACAAACAAGTGGTATGCTTTGCTTGACGGGGAGTGCTTGGACGACGAGGGCAGAATGAACTAACCGAACTGAGGCATGGTTGATTCCAACTTGGGCCACAATCTCAATAGTCACACGACGGTCTTCATACATTATTCCTCGAATGTTTGCAATTATTTCGTCGTTTCTGCAAGTCCATGGTCTGCCACAACATGGGTCACAGTCCAATGAGGTGCGAGCAACTTTGAATCGGTTTTACCACTCCTTTATTTGTATTTTTCCCATAGCATCATCTCCAAAGGCGTGCTGAATCTTCTCTATAATCTGGGCTTACGTATCACCAAGTTTATGGCAGAATATGATACAGTATTTTTGCTCAATGCACTCAGTTATGTTGGCTCAAAAAGAACAAAATCTCACAGTACACCATTTCCGTCTGTACTCAATGCGTTACTGCTGGCAGATAGCGACACCTACAGACACGGAAACTTTTGCGCATGCTCATGAGGCGGCACCCTAATAGCCATGCGGATTTTGCACATGCATCATTATTTTGTGCAGAAAAATCAAGGTCGGATACATTTTGTCTACACATCGTATATATATATATATATATATATATGTAGGCAAATTCCTATCAGTGAACATATAGAAAAATATGCAGATAACATCAAAATTTCTCCTTAAGAAAAAATACATATTCAAATAAGTAAAACATAATATCATGAAGAGCGATAGCGAAACCGGTCAATATATCAAAACTTATATTAAAACTATGTGAGTGTGCGTATTGTGTTCCTTTTTTAATTTCTTATATATATATATACATATATATATATATATATATATATATATATATATATATTATATATATATATATATATTATATATATATATATATATATATATATATATAGCGGTGAGCTAAAAGGGTTCTTGCCTTAAGTGTATCGCAAAAGACTTGCTTGGAGGCTCAATTTTCCGAGTTACTTCGCAGGGCTTAGAAGAAGTGATGGACCGTTGCAATGTGTGTGAATCTGAGGGGAATCTATTGAATAGAATCATAATTAACTGATTCTCCTGTATTCTCTTTTACCGTTTCTTACATGTTATATGGAGTTCTTAAAGCAAAATGTCATATATGAATACATGTAGGGATTATGTAGGTCATCTTTGATTGCATTTATATAGAAGCATTCGTTTATGAAACCTCGTAACAAGCAGTGCCGGCTCTGAAGTCTAAAATAAATCTATAAAATCAAACTTGTATGTCTGAATAATTCTTTTCATTGGTAAATCATTAAATAGTATTCATATTGTAATAAAATACCTTTTTCTATAAAAGACGATTAGTGTGTTTGAAAGTTGAGTACAGCACCGGCACAGTTTAGGCCAGCTGTTGTCATCCGTAGTCGTGGTACACATCTGTTGGATCTACTTCAGGAACTCCGTAATGGCAATTAGTGTAATAATATTAATTAAGAGGAGATGGATATGGTATTATATCTTTATTGTGTACAACATATGTTTAGACTAAAAATCTGTAGTGTGACACTTTTTTTTCGTCGAGTTGATTTCGTTGGTTGTTGCTACAATTAATACCAATGAACAGCGAGGCTTTAAAAAAACCTTCTCTAAAACTCACTTATACCACATTATGGACGACTGCTCTATGAATAGGTGCTTTTAGACGCTCCAATAACATTCTCTATAAATGATATTAAATGACACGTTCTCTCCAAAACTCCTTTTTCATATTTTTGCTACAGAAGGCGGCGAGCTGGCAAAAACGTTAGCACGCCGGGCGAAATGCGTAGCCGTATTTCGTCTGCTGTTACGTTCAGGACTCACATTCCACCGAGGTCGACGTTGCCTTTCATCCTTTCGGGGTCGATAAATTAAGTACCAGTTTACGCACTGGGGTCGATGTAATCGACTTAATCCGTTTGTCTGTCCTTGTTTGTCCCCTCTGTGCTGAGCCCCTTGTGGGTAATAAAGAAATATATATTTTTGCTACAGAAATTCTTTATGACCACACAGAGTGACCATAACGTCTGGATATATATAAATATGAATAACAGGCGCAGGCGTGGCTGTGTGTAAAGGCGATTGCTCCCCAAAAACATGGTTCCGGTTTCAGTCAAACTGCGTGGCACCTTGGTTTCATGTCTTCTATAGCCTCAGCCCGAACAAAGCTTTCTGAGTACCAATGATAGACGGAAACTGAAAGTTGATATGTACGTGTGTGTTTGTGTCGATGTGTGAGTTTTTGTGTGTGTCGATATTTGTCACCTTCCACTTCCTTCTCTCCTGGTTTTGGTGTCCATACGTCCTCGTAAATTTGCGATCCGGTAAAGGTGGGCGAGATAAAACATACCGGGCTTAAAACAAATGTAAGTATTGTGGTCTGTATGGTCAACTAAAATTCTTCAAGGTGAAGTCCCAGCATGGCCGAAGTCCAATAACTGAATCAAATGAAATATAATAGAAGAGAAAATAATATTCAAGTTTTCCTTTTTCATCTGTAGTTTGTATATGAGTTTGTCTAAAAGATGTATGTATCCAGACTTTATCGTTATACTGTATATTTACGTAAATTTTGTATATCACTGTACGACTCTCTTATCTCAATGTTTCAACAGGCTTCTCTTTCGACACTGTATTTATAAAACCTCATTACCACACTTTGTTTATAAATCTGTCCGTTTGGGACAATATATAGTGCACATACATAAATCATAATTAACCTTTGCGATAAGTTACGTTCATACTTTCTAGAACGTTCTTCACAATGTTATAATGAAGAAAGTGCTGCTTGTCAGAGTCTGAGCGATATGTGAATGGTTTATAACTCTTATTTAAAGACAATTTATAATACTGTAATCATTAGTGAAATGTTGGATAACCGAGCATATAATTATTCATATATTTTATGATACACCTGTAGGATAAAGCCTGAATTTATAGAGATACTTTCTCAGGTGACTGGGAGAGGAATCAATAGGAATTACTAATTTATTGGAATAACATATCGGAAATAATCAAATAACTATAGACAACAGTAAAACCACCTTCAAACTGATTTCTTAATAATTCAACAAGATTCTGCACTTCATAGAACAATATTTAAAGAATTGGAGAAGAATCCTATATTTATACAAACAGAATTTTGAGGATGAAGTTAAAGTATCTTCATCAGCGATTCTCTGACGAGAATTTTCTATGTATTCTGTAAAGGAATTGTGTACAGGTGTATAACGCATTGTATTACACACACGCACACACATACAGACATACATACATACATACACACACATATTTTTTTCTTTTTATTTGTTTCAGTCATTTGACTGCGGCCATACTGGAGCACTGCCTTTAGTCGAACAAGTCGAACCCAGCACTTATTCTTTGTAAGCCTAGTACTTATTCTATCGGTCGTTTTGCCGAACTGCTAAGTTATGGGGGATGTAAACACACCAACATCAGTTGTCAAGCAATAGTTTGGGGGACAAGCACAGACACACAAACAAACACACACACACGTACACATATATACACATACATACGATGCGCTTCTTTCAGTTTCCGTCTAGTAAATCCACTCACAAGGATTTGGTCGGCCCGAGGTCATAGCAGAAGACACTTGCCCGAGGTGCCACGAATTGGGACTGAACCCGGAACCATGTGATTAGTAAGCAAGCTTCTTGCCACACAGCCAATACTGCGCCTATGCCACACAGCAACTACTGCGCCTATATATAAATGTTACTATTTACTTGTTTCAGTCATTACAATGCGGCTATACTGGGGCACCTTGACAGATTTAGTCGAACAAATCGCCACCCGTGCTATTTCATTTGTTGGTCTATTGATCTCTTTGTTCTGAACCGCCAAAATACGTGGTCATATAGAAACCAATTCAGACATGTACTTTTTCATAAAGGTACTTTCTATAGTATTTCCGGTCATCTGCAGAGAGCGGTTTTTTTTTTTAATTCATGTAATGTTTTCAGAAATCAATTAAATTAAGCCGCTTAAAACGGCCGTAATGTATTGATACCTGTACATTTTTGTTACTTATTTATATTCTACTAGCAGTATCGCCCGGCGTTGCTCGGGTTTGTAAGGGAAATAACTATATAAGCATTTTTAGAGAGTTATAGCCAAAAAATAGCAAAAAAATGCATTAAAAATGGAAAAATAATGATGGTAAATTTTTTTTTAAATCATTGACTCATCGTAGACATTTTTAGAGAGTTACTTCCCTTATATAATAGCGAAAAAATGCATTAAAATGGAAAATGGTAAATTTTTTTAAAATCGTAGACTCATCGTAGACGCGCGCTAATACTCAGAAGGGCTCGATATGAATCACGACTATAAGATACCAGGTTTTGGTTAAACTGCACCGCAAAATGTGGAAGTAGTTAGGAATCTAAATCGTAGGAGACAGACACACAACTTCTCTTTTATATATAAAGATATATATAAAAATTCTATTAATGCATCTTCAAAGTAAAATCGCCGTCAACAGATGAAATTTTAAAAGGTAAGATTTCGAATCGGTGACATTTCTTGCACTGATCCAATAAATCAAACCCATAATCAGTTGGTTATGTGTACACTAGTAATGAGAATTTTATAGAAAATTCTTAATTTCTTTAGTATCTATACTATCACAGTTGTCTGAAGAACGGTAACGTGAAATACCGAGTAACACTTTGTGAATTTTTTTCCTCGCTCATAATGATACATATAAGTTCGTACATACATATGTGTGTAGATCGCTAGCCACTACACATTCTTTATTTTCTCTCCTTGTTTATTTCTGTGTTCCTTTCTGTGGAAGAGCGTAGGTTCGAAACGTTAAAGACTTTTTCACTTCCCGATCGTTATACTAATACGTCTATTTGTTGTCTTCACCAACTGTCTTCGTCTTTTGTTTTTTGTGAATTCTCCCTATATATATATATATATATACATAAAAATATATATATATACGTACATACACACATATATACAGATATTATATATATATATATATATATGTATATATATGAATATGTATATATTTGTATATATATATATGTGTAAATGTACGGGTAAATACATATATATGTACATATATTTATATATATATATCAATACACACACATATATGTGCATATATATATATATAATATATATATATATATATATATATATGTATATATGCATGCATATATATATATATATATATATTTATATGTATATATATATATATATAATATATTATATATATATATATATATATATTATATATATTATATATATATATATATAAATGTTTGCAGTACATTGTTTGTACTCTTTCCATTGGTATAGTTGATCTACATTAGTTATATTTGCTATTCATTGCTTCTTACTATAAGCATTATAATTTCGTGCAAGAGTATTTTATCATCATAATCAACATCACCGGCGCCACCGCCACCGCCACCGCCACAGCCATAACCAGCACCGTTGCCGACGCCACTACCATCATCATCATCCTTATATTTAGTACTGCATATGTTTTACGTCTAAAGTAGCCATTATTAATTTTATTATTATTATGATGATTATTAGTATTATTATTGTTGTTGTTGTTGTTGTTGTTGTTGTTGTTATTGTTATTATTATTATTATTATTATTATTATTATTATTATTATTGCTGTTGTTATTATTACTAAGTTTATGGAGACCCTAGATGCTAATGTAATTTCGTCCCTCTCCTACTCTTTCCTTCCTCTTCTCCCTGCCTTTCTTTCCCTCAATTCTTCATCTCCTTCTCTTTCGTACCTATCTCTCTGTCTCTCTCTCTCAGTCTTTTTCTTCCTTTCGTTCTTTCTTTCTCGAAACTATAGATATATTTCCTTTATTTCCTTCTAAATTACTTATTCAATGTTTTTCAACAAAGGCTTCTACATATTTGAGGAAATGTTCGTTCGTTGGAAAGATTTACGTTTGAAATATGCAAAAAATGTAATTTCATGAAGTGGAGGGGGGTGAAGAACAAATGTTTTGTTTGATATCCAGCTAAATATATTTCTTGGATAGTTAATTCTTTTCTTCAGTTCTATATATATACTACAGTAACAATAAAAATATCATAGTATATGTTATATATTCTTACGTAATTCATCGAATACAGAATGGATTTTTCTTGTGACTTATTAAAATGAAATAGGGAAAATGAAATAGTATATGAGATTTGAGAATAGTTAAACATTTATTTTTCTCATTAAGAAATGTTCTACTGATCAAACATCTTTAGAATTTATAGTTTGCATGTAAAAATCTTTGCCGATACATTACGCACATGATTGAACATGATTAATCTTCGCTGATGAGCAATAATAAAAGCGAATCTCCCCTCATCATGCCTGCTAACAAAGAACATGTTGTTCGGTCCCATCTTGCTATCCCTTCCTTGGAGTGTCGTGGGGGTTAAATCCTGAAGCACCTCGTCTGTCAGAAGCAACCGTCAGTAAACTTTAAGGTTGGATTCCCAAGTGTAACCAATTGAGGTTTTGGGTATTATCCAACAATCTTACTGATGAACTAAGACTGTGTTTCTTGCTGGTTGGTTCGGATTCAAAAATCCGTCTTGCAATTGCTTCCTGTATCGTTCTAACCATATGTCCGTAGTATTGATACTATGACCTCTCAATGCAGCGAAGTATTGGATCGACCTGGAGAGTTTCCCTAATCTCTGAGCAACGCCTTCTGCCGAATAATTTTAGTGCAGAGACCCTTCGGTGGAACCCCATTTTAGCCGATCGTATTCGTGCTGGAACTCTTTCAGTTGTTTCCCAACATCCATGACCACAAGTGGAGGTAAACACTAATAACGAATTGAAGATAACAAGTTTTGTTTATTTGCCAACATTTCATCTTCTGAGAATCTTGCATGTTTAACCGATTAAAACGTAAACACAATATGTTAAATCAAGAAATTCTTGTAATTTTTCTTCTTCCATTTGACAATTTGCCAGAAGTTCCCGTCAGAATTATACATTCTTACCACACACACCACACCACACACACACACACACACACACACACAAACACACACACACAAACACACACACACACACGCACACACACACACACACACACATATATATATATATATATATATAGGCGTCGACGTTGCCGTGTGGTAAGAAGTTTGCTTTCCAACCCCATAATTACGGATTCAGTCCCACTGCGTGGTATCTTCCAATACTGTCTTCTACTATTGGCTTGGGCCGACCAAATCATTGGGAGTGGATTTGGTAGACGGAAACTAAAAGAAGCATGTCCGATACACACACACACACACACACACATATATATATATATATATATATAATATATATATATATATATATAGATAGATAGATAGATAGATAGATAGATAGATAGATAGATAGATAGATAGATAGATAGATAGATACATATAGATAGATAGATAGATAGATAGATAGATAGATAGATAGATAGATAGATAGATAGATAGATAGATAGATAGATAGATAGATAGATAGATAGATATACATATGGTGATTGATAAACAACATGTTGGCGCCTCAAAGAATTAATGTGCTTGAAGTTTCGGATTAAAGCATCTTCACTTATTTAGCAACACTCTTTGAGAAATATCTGAATGCAGAAATGTTTCGTTTGACTTTCTTGACAGCTATATATCCTCTCTGTATTGTGCGAAAAAATAAATACAAGACGAAACGACAGAATGTACAAACAAATACCTCTCACACCATCAATCATCAGTCATCAATCATTAATTCTCTTGTGACCTTCTACATCAGCACGAAATCGTTATTTGCCTCATCGCATTGCATCGCCGAAGATGGTGTCGTTGAATACCCCTGAGCCATATTTTTGGCAATAACATACGGCAATTCCCTCGACATTTTATTTCTAGACGCAAAAAACATACGTGAAGGAATTCACAAAACGTTAAAACTTTATTGTTTTTTTTTCTTATTTTCAGCGAATAGTTTGACAACCAGAAATTCCTATTTATTTTTCCTAAATTTTTATGCGTTTTTATCCTATTTTCTTCATAAACTTTACAACTAAATCATTGTTTTATGTATTACTTTCCACCAGTTCAAATTGTTATATTTAACCTTTTATCGTTTTTATTGATATATTTCTTGTGTAGATATTTTTCTAAACAATCTCTTCTTTGGAAAACAAAACACGAAAATTGACTTTTAATACTCAGCTTCCTCCGTATGTGAGAATGTTCTCAGATTTAAATAATACAGTAAATTAGCTGCTAAAATATTTAATGTGCTGAGCAAAATAACTTCAATCAATGAAATCTATATCTGCATCATTATATCAAACGAGGGCAAGGGAGATAACTGATAATTAAAATAAGTCATGGATCGACGCACCCACGTTTCTATTTCATAAAATGTGGTGAATGAAGATTTGTCTGATATTTGGCTGATGAGCACGCCGCCATTGTATTTTTGTCAAGCAAAGGATATATATGGCAACAGAGTGGCTCAGAGGATATATATATATATATATATATATATATATATATATATATATATATATATATATATACATGAATTTAGTGTCCACCAGAAACACATTTACAAAAAGCACACATACATACACAGAGAGAGGTGTTAGCATATGTGATATTTTTCATTGAAACTGAATAATATTAGAAATATTGAATTTCTAAATGTCTCAGAGAGACATGAGCGGTGGTGCAGCGATATAGTGGTTGTATACTGTCAACTCAACGTGACAGTCCCGTAAGGGAATCACACCACCGCCATTTAGCCATAGGAAACATCGACGTTTCCTGTCGACTTTGGCACGTTTTCTGTGTCCTTATATTTTCAAAGGGAAGGCAATCACCCCCGCCAGCTGGGACTAGCACCTGAAGACATATGTTTCCGAGTGTATTGCTC
This sequence comes from Octopus sinensis, assembly GCF_006345805.1. NCBI lineage: Eukaryota > Metazoa > Mollusca > Cephalopoda > Octopoda > Octopodidae > Octopus > Octopus sinensis. The sequence continues at coordinate 29,696,016 of NC_043018.1, forward strand.
GTCATCAGTCCAGGGTATTCAGTCTCACTCACTGAGATGACTGCAACCTCTCTGCAAATATATCCTATTTTCAGGATTGTTTCTCATATAGGACCAAATCTAACAATTCTCAAGGAAAGAATTAATCGACACCATCGAATTCATTACATGAATATTACTTTTTTTTTAACCAACTTGGAGAGATGCCACGTAAATCTGACCTACACGGGATACGAACTCAGTACATAAAAAGCCATAACAAGTCGCGCAAAGCAGTTTTCTGACGCTCAAACTATTCTGCCATTTTACCTTCGAAGAATCGTCTATACATTTATCAGGCCGCAAAGTTCAGAAACTGAAATTTTCTTTTGTTATCTCTAACTAGAGAATCCGTTTATCGTAAAGTAGGGATATTTTAAAAGCTGAACGCCATGATATTGTTCTTGTTGGTTTGTTGTTTTTTCTGCGTATATTCGCCAAGTACACTCAGCGTATTTGAATTCTAAGTATGCTGCTGACCCACTCTACTGAAACCTTGTCAATTCTTTATTTATCTTCTCACTACTTCCCTTCATTTTCTGTTTTACCTATCGATTGGTTCCAAGCGATTTT
>NC_043018.1:29704106-29711606 GCF_006345805.1 Octopus sinensis
GACGGATTTTGATAGGTTGAGGCTTTCTGCCAATTCTCGGGTTGTGCATTCTCAGTTAATGACTTGATTTGGTCATCATCTGTAGTGGATGGTCTGCCTGATCGCCCTTTATCAATAAGGCTACAATCTCCAGCTCGGAACCTTGAAAACCACTTCCGTACAATTCTTTCGGATGAAGAAACCTCACCTTAAACTGCGCATATTACTTTCGTTGCTTGTGAGGCATTTTTCCCTTTTCGGAAAAAGAAAAGCATCCATTTTAAAGAGTTACAGAATTAACACAGGTTATAGGAACATAAACCTTCCTCCACGAAAAGATAGCTTAAATTTTGCTCTAAATAGAGGTGTAGTCAAATCCTATTTTATGGACACTACCATGTTCTAAAATAAGTCGAAAGGTAAGCTACTATAAATCGGCACGAACTTTCTGGACAACCCAATATATATACAATAGACAGAGAAAACAGAGTGCACTGTAAGATTTAGTTATCACGACGTTAGTTCCGGTTTACATCTGCACCGCTCTCAACTTAGTGAGGAATGATATAATGAACTCAAATACACTCCACAGAGTAGAAGAAACATCAGATTACAGAATACACTAAAGGGTTATAATGTGTACGTTCCGCTATTGTGTTAGTGTGATGCGTGCGTTTATATCAGTTCACTAATCCATTAATGAGGCAGGACCTTTGGTTCGTATTCGGGGAGTGTTGTGTAAAAATGCGAAGAATCAAATACAAAGTATAAATAGGAAGGTCAGAAGGGGTTTGAATGAGAAGCGCTCTAAAGTTTGTGGAAGTTTAACATGGTTGATCAAACGTATCATTCATGGCAACGTGAGTACACCCACACTCATACATATATACATTTATAGACATACACGCACATACACAGGTACATACATACATATATATATATATATAAATACACACACACATATATGTATATATATATATACTTTGATACTTTGATACTTTGATAGGTTTCGGCCATTATTGGCCCAGGCCATGTCCAACTTAATAGCACCACCTGGTGAAGTCTTTCAAGTCAGAATTTGGGCACTATGGCCCACTCAAGTAGAGAGTTATTGTTTACAGAGACATATCCGGGTGTAGGGGGTTTATCCGGGATTTCTTGAAGGAATCTGTCCAAAGACTTCTTGAACCCTATAGGGTCAGTTTCTGTTTTAATGTGTTTTGGTGTAATGTTAAGAGAGCGGGGCCAATTGAGTGAAATAATTGTGCCGTATTGTTGTTATGAGATGAGAGTGCGATTTTTGTTTTGGGCGGATGGCACGGGGCCCAAGCCTTGGATGTACCTTAAAGGTGATGCCAACATCATTTGGGCAATGCTGATGGAATATTTTCCACATCATGCAGATGATGTAGCGCTCACGACGACGTTGGAGAGAATAAAGTTTTAGCTTTTCTAGTCGACCCCAATAGTCGAGGCCTGTCATGCCATCTATCTTTTTTGTAATTGCCCTTTGAGGTGCTTCAACTTTTATGATACCTTGTATTGTGTGGGGAGACCACAGTGGACAACAGTATTCAAGGTGGGGTCGGGCAAAAGTGGAGAAGAGAAGGATAATGGTGTGGATATCTCTCGACTGGAAAGTTCTGAGAATCGAGGAACACATTCTGCGGGCCATGTCAACTTTGGTGTTTATATGAGTGGCCCAGCTTATGTTGTTGTCCACAATTACTCCCAAGTCTCTGATGTTGTTGGACGCCGCGAGAGTTTCACCTGAAGGAAGGGAGTATGGGAGTTTCAGGGCATCCTCTTTTCCAAAGTGGATTAACTCAAATTTATCCTCGTTCAGCAGCATATTGTTTTTTTTCTGCCCATTGGATAACAGCCAGTAGATCTGACTGAAGGCATGTCCGGTCACTCGCCTCATTTATGACCTTCTGTAGCTTGGAATCATCTGCAAAAATTTTTATGTTGCTGTGCTTGATGATGTCATTAATGTCATTAATGTAAATGATGAAAAGAAGTGGGCCCAGCACAGTGCCTTGCGGAACGCCACTACTCACTTTGGCTGGGCTTGATTTTACCCCTTCAACTACAACATGTTGAGATCTGTCTGTCAGGAAACACTTGACCCATTTCAGTAACATTCCAGAGACACCAATGTTGGATAGTTTTTTCAATAGGATCTTGTGATCGACCCTGTCGAAGGCCTTACTGAAATCGAGGTAGATGACATCGGTGTTGGAGCCCTCTTCCAAAGCTCTCAAAAGGTCATCAAAGTGATGCAGGGGCTGCGTTAGGCAGTCCCTTCCATTACGGAACCCATGTTGGTTGGAGATCAGCCGTCTGTTGCTTTCCAGAAATTGGGTTATTCGAGATCTCACCATATATATATATAAAAGAGAGAAAGATATATATATATATATATAATATATATATATATATATATATATATACATATATGTATATACATATAGATATACATACCTATATACATGTATAGAGAGGGAGAACGAAAGAGAGTGAGAAATTAAGATGATCTAATTAGTTTCATTCGCAAAATATAAACCCCCTTTAATTTTGTTCGGATTGCTTTCAATTTTGCTGTATCGATGCAACTCTGAATTTTGATTACGATCAACCAAATACTTCGTCTTGTAAATTAAAGAATCTGATGCTATTTGGAATTAAACTTGGGAAATTTTAGTATATATGTGTGTGTACGTATATATGTATAAAGAGATGTGTGTATTTTTCCATTGTTAACAATTAACACGGAAAGATATGTAAATAGTTAACAGGTTAGAAAAAATATTTTAAATATTCGAAACGTACACCTCTTTCTATAGGTTACCTTTGACGTTATATCCTATAACGTTTTTTTGAAACAATCTTACTAGCGGTCAGTTAGTCACTATATATATCCATCATTTTATGTTAAAATGTCTTATTGACGAGTGTCATTTCTTCACTTGCCTGAAGAGAAGGTTACATTGTTTTACACCATTTTATCAGTGATATCTTCGAAACGTGTGTCGGAAGTAAAAGAATTTGAATAACACCTGCGTTTAACTCCATTTATTTATTTATATATATATGTATGTATGTATATATATATATATATATGTGTGTGTGTGTGTGTGTGTGTGTGTATGAATGTATGTATGTATTATGTAGACACATACAAACATACATACTCACAACTAGATGGAATTTGTTGTATTTAGTTGTGAAGTGTGGATAATATATTTACATAGAGCGAGATAGAAATTAATAACCGGAATTTTGAAGAAGGGTGTCTTCTTAAATATTAACTCAATGTTTGCGAGAAAGTACCTTAAGGAACGTTTTGCATACCAAATTAAATAAATCTGTTTTCTGCTATGTAATACAGTGGACTTGAAAAACCTCCATTAAAAAGAATTAATTATGTATTTCATAGACAAAATTCCTCGAGTTATGTGAAATCTGAAAATGTAACTGTTAACACAAAACTCTATTAATGATATTCTAAAGTGGGATTTGCATATTAGAAGCTAAATCAAATTAATATCTCCTTAATATTTATAATGTAATGGATTATATATGGACGGAGTGGAAATAAAATTTAACTCATAATGGCAATATTTTTAAAAGCTTTATGTAATGAGAGATAGGAGTTCAACGAAATGTGTAAGGTGATAAAAGACATATTACTTTACCTAGGTTGTTTAATGATTCTATTATATTTCGAGAAAGATACGCCTTATCAAATATAAGATAGAAAATAATCGAAGGCTGCGTGTAATTATATCATCGTTAGCATAATTATTACATGAATGATTAAAAGTATAACTAGAAATAATTATATTATGAAATAGATTGACAGAAATACCCCAAGGTAAGTTGGTGTTAATATATTTAATGTATGCATGATTCCGAAGAATAAGATCCATAAGGGGTAATGATTAGATAGCGGTCTGGATTTGAGAAAAGAATTTTGTTATTAACTGATACTTTTCCAAGGATTTCAACAACACATAAGTCAATGTTTTGTTCGTTTTGTGACAAAATCACCGACGTGTAGCCTTCGCTATACTTAGCGAAACCGGCATAGAAGAGCCATTGAATAAATGTACACCAGTCGGCATTGAAAGATAATTGTTTTCGAGAATATAGGAATTAAAAGCTAACATGCCCTTGGAAAATTAACTATGTGCTGTAATGATGATGATGGTGATGGTGATGATGATAATAATAATAATAATAATAATAATAAGAAGAAGAAGAAGAAGAAGAAGAAGAAGAAGAATGGTAATAATAATAATAATAATAATAATAATAATAATAATAATAATGATGATGATGATGATGATGATGATGATAATAATAATAATAATACAAAAGCATATCAAATTTATCATCCTTGCTTGCAAAAAGAACATATTAGGTAATGGCTTATAACGTTCTCGTTGTCATTTATCCAAGAAATAGATCTTGTAAGATCCTTAATAGACCTTGCATTATGTTAACATTAACTTAACTACATTATTTTATATGAAGATGGCGTCTCTGTAATTTCTGATTGAAATAATTTCGCTCTTATCAAAAGGAATAAAAAAAAAGACGTAGGACACAGCATTTCAGGTTCCGATGTGATTAACAAACATTTTATTAGAAAAATTGAGAAGGGTAGATAGACTCACAACGACATTACATACAACTGCATATGCATGCACACACACGGATACACACGAACATATATATACGCGTAGAATCCTTTTGCAAGAACTCCATCACAGAGATCTATAATGATTCGAGATTTACTTTTTACTTTCCTCAATTTGTTATTATTATTTTTTTATCCATTTCAGATTTCTCTTTGATGTTTGAATACAACAGAAAATTGTGGCAACATTGGAAGAAAATGAAAATCGGGATTCAAATGAAAACTCCGGAAGAAAAAAAACAAACAAACATATTTTAATCAATTGGAGTTCATTTTATGTATTTTGACATAAAGTTAGGAATCAATTTCAGATTTTCTTTCTTAGCCTTTGATACATTCCTCTTTCAGTATTTATTTAGAAAATCAATTTGGGATTATTTAAATAAAAGGACAAAAATACAGAAAGCTAAATTGTAATGCTTATATCTACATCCTGGAAGTTTTTTTTTTTTAGTATAATCCTCTATTTAATATAGTTAAATATGTGATTGTTGTTTTACAACTGTATCACAAAATATTATGGAAACTTCTAGTGATATTCGCCATTTTGTGTGCGGCCTGCATTTATATTCTACTTCATATGTTTACTTCGCAAATAAGTAGTTTCAAGTTCGATCACCCTGTACAGCATCTGGACAATTAATGTTGTATCACAGAATCAGTTCGACTTAAGTCTCTGAAGGAAATCTTGTCAGAAAATATGCAAAAGTGTACCGTATAGATTACACCAATTCTTGTGTGAGATATCGAATACACTGATTCCTTTAATACAGTTATATATATATATATATATAATATATATATATATATATATATATTTATATATATATATATATATATAATATTAGGGAGTAAATCCAAACTTACAGGGAAAAAATTAGATTTAGGAATAAATCTAATTTTACAGTATAAATATATATACATTATATATTTATATATATATATATATATATATATAGCAATTAAGGACAACTACTTAATAAGGAAAACTTAACAAGAATTGTCAGGTAGATAGCGTAAAAACCTCATAAGAAAAAAATTTCGAAAATAATTATTTCTTATTGAACATATTAATTTATATATATAGAGGGCATTATACATACATGCCAGGAGTCATTATACATACCTGCCAAACGCTAAGAGGGACAATCAGTCATTTCTACCAAAAATATTACTAATCCCACCGAATGCAATTTTTCAAAGTAAGACATTTAAAAATATAGACCTGTATCACAGTGATTTCATACTTGCGTAATCATCAGCAGGTCTGAATGTATTATAAATAAACAACGACCCTGCCTCGCTTAAGCCGATCAGCTAACTGATCAACATCAACGAAGCACATGGGTGAGTTTATATATATTACATCCGGGTAAATGGCAAACTTTTACGAATTGCATTTCGGGAGAGGAAAGTTTTTTCGGAATAAAAATTTAGCAATTAAGGACAACTACTTAATAAGGAAAACTTAACAAGAAATTGTCAGGTAGATAGCGTAAAAACCTCATAAGAAAAAAAATTCGAAAATAATTATTTCTTATTGAACATATTAATTTATATATATAGAGGGCATTATACATACATGCCAGGAGGCATTATACATACCTGCCAAACGCTAAGAGGGACAATCAGTCATTTCTACCAAAAATATTACTAATCCCACCGAATGCAATTTTTCAAAGTAAGACATTTAAAAATATAGACCTGTATCACAGTGATTTCATACTTACGTAATCATCAGCAGGCCTGAATGTATTATAAATAAACAACGACCCTGCCTCGCTTAAATATTTTTAAATGTCTTACTTTGAAAAATTGCATTCGGTGGGATTAGTAATATTTTTGGTAGAAATGACTGATTGTCCCTCTTAGCGTTTGGCAGGTATGTATAATGCCTCCTGGCATGTATGTATAATGCCCTCTATATATATAATATATATATATATATATATATATATATATATATAATATATATATATATAATATATATATATATATATATATATATATATATTATATATATATATATATTATATATATATTAAATTAGAGATAAAACCACTATTAGGCAAATCAAGCAATGAAAAACATAAACCAAAATATAGAAATAAAATTAATTAAAGATTTAAATTATTTAAATTTATATATATATATATATATATATATTTATATGCGCCCTTTTTAAGCCTAGCCAGACTCATGGGCCCGGTTTCCCGGTTTCTATGGCGTATGTGTTCCCCCTAGCTGGATGGGACGCCAGTGCATCGCAGCCTTACTCAAGAAAAAGTAAGAGAGAGTGAGAGAAAGTTGGGGTGAAAGAGTATAACAGGGGTCGCCATCACCCCCTGCAGGAGCCTCGTGCGGCTTTTAGGTGTTTTCGCTCAATAAACACGAAACCGTGATCCTCTGACCTCGAGTCCGCTGCCCTAATCACTGAGCCATTGCGCCTCCAATACCGTTATATGGTCGCTCTAAAATTTATTGTTCTGTGCTACACCTGAGCACTTCATCCGTGTTTTGAACTTCTTCCATCTTTCCCAGGAATTTATGTCCGTTATTTCCCAAATTTTTACTGGATATCAATGTTTCAACCAACCACCTCAGTCACACCGTTACCACTATGTTTTATAAGTTCTCTGACCACTACTACTATTTGGAATTTTCCTCCTCCTATCAAATATGCCATCCTTTATTCTTACTCTCTCTCTCTCTCTTTCTCCATCGTATGTGTAACTGGAACTACCCCCTTAGAGACCTGGCAAAAATACACCTCACCCATTCCCTTTATTTTGCAGTGAAATCTTCACTCAACTCTA
>NC_043018.1:29716606-29729106 GCF_006345805.1 Octopus sinensis
TTATACCAAAACTACTAATTATTTTTTTAATGTCTTAATAAATCTCCATTCTCTTCTTAGAAAACAGTCGTATTGATTTTATTCTTATTTACTTCCATACTTCTTAAGAATGCTTTTAAATATTCACTTATATCTTCAAACTGGGACAGCCCAGTCGGTAGAGTGTCGAAGAAAATGAGATATCGATCGTTTGTATCCTGTACATATTGCATTGTTATGTCAAAGCATAAATTTTGAATTTTTCCTTTCCACCTAGTTTTAATAGTTGCATACAATTAACACTAAGGCAGTGAGTTAGCTTGTCGGACAAGATACTTAGCGGCGTTTTGTTTTCTAGCTCTTTACACTCTTTACACTCTGCGTTGTAATCCCGTCGAGGTCAACATTGCATTTCAAATTAAAAAGCAATCAAGTCCTGGGGTTGATGCATTCATTTCCACCCCACCTCAAAACTACTTCAACCCCGTAATTGAGATGCGTCCATTCAGGGGTAATGTTGTGATTTCGGTCACTTATAAGTTATGGGAACCGAATAACTGGTCTTACATGTTCTCGGGTTTAGAAATAATGGTAGATAACATGAATTAATGGCTTATTATTTAACACACTCAACGGTAAAATTTCCACTTATTTCTTATTTTTATTTTCCTAAAATTTTCGTTGCGTCTTGCGTCTGGAAATTTTAACGGTGAATGTGTTAAATTATAAGGCACAAAAAGAAAATGACTCTCCCCAGACACAACAGAATATGCTTCAACACACGAACTCATATAAAGAATCTTGCAAACCAAATCCAAAAACGAAATATGAATTAATGGATAAAACAGTAATAATAAATGGATATTATCAATTAATTAATGTTATCAAGTAACATCATTTAGAAATTAATTAGAAAATGATTATGACACGTCTTCAGTTGGAAGTCTACTTGACGGAAGAGATGAGTCTGTTTACCATGAGTAGGTAAATATAAATAGGGCATTGCCAAAAGATTTCTTTCGTGGAGAAAAGGATTAGCTGAGAAATATTTCATGCGAATTTTAATTGGTTATACTTGATACCCGGTTTGCATGGGGTATAAGTGACTGGGATCTCGAAATTCTCCAGTTGCTGGGTGGGTTATTGGCCAGAAATTTTGAGGAGGGGTTGGCAAATCAATTACATCGTTCCTAGAACTTGACTTGTACCATATTTCATCTACCCTGAAGAGAAAGAAAACAAAGTTCACCTCAGCGGGATTTGAACTCAGAAGGCAAAGAGTTGGACGAAATGCTGCTGAGCATTTTGTCCAACTTGTAAGCGATTTTTCCCGCTCGCCACTTCAGTGCCTGAGTTTTTTGAAAGAATAATGAGAAGAGAAATGATTGGAGCATGGAGGGGCTTTTGGATGAATTGGTAGGTAGCGCTTTATCAAGAGTGTTTTTTGTAGTTGCATTAGGAATGACATGGAGGAAATGAGAATCTATTGTAGATTAATGAATGCAGTCTCGTTGAAGGACTTTTCGTCAATCAGTGTGATTGATATTTTTTTATTTAGCACAAGATGGCAGACTTAAAAATTGAGGATAACTAAATATATAGTTCTGTCCTAAAATGGCTGTGGCTTTTGGTATTTTTACCTCTCTGTCTCCAAACAAAAGTCACGATTTTTTTTCTTTTGCATATGACTCTTCAAACTTAATTCTAGCCATTTACATTCAAAATGATTCGTTTCCAAACGGTTTACACTAGCTGCAGATGAAGCGGCCATAGGATTTCTAAAATATTTCTGAGTAAAAGTGAAAGAAGTCTGTTTTGAATAACTCTCACCCTCCAGTTAATACGTTATATGAAGGATGAATATTCCGTGATTTGTTCACCCACAGCGGCTGAACAAATCACCAATTATGCTTATAACACATCATCACCATTTCTAACCTATAAAACAAACGTACAAGAGTATGAAAAGGCCCGCTATAAAGACCAACCAGATCTCTTTTAAACCATTCATTGCAAAATTATACTTCAGGGTTATTTCAGTTATGGTGTTACGCATCTACTTAAAATAGGATTAATATTTTCTGCAAGTCGCGTAGCCTCATTAAATTTCACATATGTCAACAGAAATTGTTTTCAAACCTATTTCTCAAAAAAAGATAGATTTGTATACACAGGAGTGGCTGTGTGGTAAGTAGCTTGCTTACCAACCACATGGTTCCGGGTTCAGTCCCACTGCGTGGCATCTTGAGCAAGTGTCTTCTGCTATAGCCCCGGGCCGACCAATGCCTTGTGAGTGGATTTGGTAGACGAAAACTGAAAGAAGCCTGTCGTATATATATTATATATATATATATATATATATATATATATATATATATATGTATGTGTGTGTTTGTGTGTCTGTGTTTGTCCCCCTAGCATTTGCTTGACAACCGATGCTGGTGTGTTTACGTCCCCGTCACTTAGCGGTTCGGCAAAAGAGACCGATAGAATAGATACTGGCCTTACAAAGAATAAGTCCCGGGGTCGATTTGCTCGACTAAAGGCGGTGCTCCACCATGGCCGCAGTCAAATGACTGAAACAAGTAAAAGAGTAAAAGAAAAGAGTATACAAAACTGTTTGATGTAATTAAGAATAGTCAAAGTTTGAATGGAAGCTCTGCTTTCTACAGTTAACCGGTTAAATCAATAGCACTCGACTTAAACTTGTTCAGATCTGAATAATGAAATGCCATATATTTCGAGAGAGATTTGATGGTCACCGCTGGGATGATGCTTCTAGTAGGTTACGAAATCTCAAAAGACTTCAAATAACAATGTCGTGTGATAAGACAACGCTGTGTCCGACTTTCACTATTATCTTAACATTTTGTTTTTAGCTTTGCATTTCTATATTTTTGTGTTTCTTTATCTTTTCTTGTTTCTAATATAAATTCTATTAATGAACTAGTAATAATTACAAACTTAATTAGACATTTGATAATTAAAATTTATCGAACATAACTTAGAGAAATTACTTTTAATTTTGTTATTTCCCTTGCTCCTCTATTTTCTCATCGCTTTTGTCAATTTTCATTATAAACGCATAATTACACATGGGACACATTGAGATAAAAATCATACATGTACATACAAACATACACACGCACTGAAATTCAAATACAAAACATACACATCGACTAAAAACGCATGCAAAGACACAGAGATGAGGAATAAGTAGAGAAATATACGTTGTAGGTGTGGTTTCCTAATGAAAACTGAGGGATCAATACCTCTGTAAATTTATAGGTTCATTGTGGTGGGGAAAAAAATGTGTGTTCCACATTGACACGTATATTCATCTATTCTTCACTGCGGATATTGTACCGGCGATATACAATAATTATATCCATCTATCTACCTATCTATCTATCTATTTATATATATATATATATATATATATATATATATATATATATATATATATACACACATATATATATGTATATATATATATATATACGTTTTGTATATAAGTATTTATATATATGTAAGCGTGTGTGTGTATTTATATACGCATATATATATTATATATGTATATGTACATATTATATATGCATGTATATATATATGTGTGTGTGTGTGTATGAGTGTGTAAATATAATATATATATATATAATACATATAGTAAAAGACTTTTTCTATTCCTGAGTGTTATACTATTACATCTGTCTGTTTTATACACCACCTGTCTTCGTAAACTGTCCCAAAATATATATACGTATATAAATATATATATATATATATATATATATATATATTATATATATATATATATATATATATATCAAAATAAGCAACAATGATACCCGTAGGTAATGCACTACGATCGTTTCATGTAACTCCATTTAATTGAACAATGCAATCATTACATCAATTTAAAATTCGGCATGTTTAAACCTCTTCGTCCAGGACCATTGTGAAACCAATAACATAATCACAGCAGAACAAGCATCTCGGAAGGAGGAAGTCTGGGGTTGTGCCGAGCAATTTTTAATTCACAAAACTGTGATGCCAAAGGTGAGAGAACATAGGAGAAAGCTAGTTTTAATACGGCTAGACTACACGAAAGCCTTTGATTCTGTTCCGCACTCATGGATATCACCCACATCATAAGCAGTTGTACGAAAATGTCATCGCGGTATTATCTGCCGATGAGACGTGATGCAGTAGCTACGACACACAATAATGAAATCTGTCGGAGTTGTTACCACGAGGACAAATAAATAAGAACCCACAGTGTGGTAGAAGTCATAGGCCCTAATAAAAAGAAGTACTGGGGGAATGTCCCAGTGAAGAGCTCAATAACATGTAATCACGACAGACCTGATATAATGATTTCAGATGGAGAAGAAAAACTGTGTAGAGTTGTGGCAGTAATTAGCTGCCCCAGGGGATGTTGGCAAAAAACTGAAAATCGGTGAAAAAGAGAATATTTACGCTGAACTATTGAGAAATCTGCAGTTACTCAATCCAGATTAGAAGTTCTGGTTTATACCTGTAATAATTGGGGCCTGGGATATGTAACACACTGCCTAAATACCAATTTTGATAAATTAGTCTTCTCAATAAACTTTCTCTGAAAGGATAAAGCTAATTCGAAGACTACAGTTCCAATCTATCACTGGCATTGTAAAAATCTGTAAAACTTACCAGTTTATCATTTAAATATATATGAGCATGTCACGATATGCAACTATATATATGCATGAGAATACATACATAAAACATACATGCATGCATACATACATACATACATACAAAAATGCCCTGTTGTTGATGTTAACATTTCAATGAAGGAGCCTTGAATTTATTTTAGAAACCAGCTTTTCTCTATTCGTAATATATATTTAAATAAAACTGAACAATGGCATACATACATACATGCATGCATGCATACATACATACATACATACATATATGCATACATACATACATACATGCATACATACATGCATACATGCATACATTCATGCATACATGCATACATACATACATACATACATACATACATATATGCATACATACATACATACATACATACATACATACATGCATACATGCATACATTCATGCATACATGCATACATACATACATGCATGCATACATACATACATGCATGCATACATACACACATACACACATGCACACATACATACATACATACAAAATGCCATGTTGTTGATGTTGAAATTCCAATGAAGGAGCCTTGAATTTATGTTAGAAACCGGCTTTTCTTTATTTACAAAATATCTTTCAATAAAACTGAACAATGACATATATACATACATACATACATACATACATACATACATACATACATACACGCATACATACAGACTTACAAACAAATATGTGTATATTCATAAATTAAAAAAGAAAACAATAAAAATCTACACATCTACTGACGTCAAGATTGTGACGTCAGATGTACATTCATCGTTCTGAAACGTGTGAAAATCTGTTCATTATTTATGCATGCCAGTATGGTGGCATAAACTTGTTCATATTTATATGTATGCGCGTTGGGCTAGTGCGTATGTGTCTATGTATGCGTGAGTGTGTATGTGTATGTATGTGCATGTGTGTGTGTGTGTGTGTGTTTGTGTGCCATATTCTTAAGGCAGGCTCTGAGAAGTGGGATTGCATGAACGTGCATCATAAAAGACTATGGACTGTCATAATACAACGATAAAGGCAAATTATGGAAACTTTCTTGAGCCGATATATCCAACTGTTTCATGAGGAATTAAGACATTTATTGCGCTCCACACTACAATAGAGGAAGATATTACGCCGATGAATTGTGTGTTTGTACATATATATATATATGTTACATAATGTTATATATAAGTATATATACATGTGTGTATATATATATATATATTTATGTACGTTTATATATATATATATATATACATGTGTGTAGATATATATGTATATGTAAATATATATATACACACACACAAACATATATAAATACACATATTTAAATAAGTATATAGATAGTCAGGTAGATAGATAGATAGATAGATAGATAGAGAGAGAGAGAGAGAGAGAGAGAGAGAGAGAGAGAGAGAGAGAGAGGGAGAGATAATATATAATATATATATGCATATATGTACCGAAACATAGATACATGTGTGTGTCTATATACATATGTGTATATATATATAAATATATATGTGTGCGTGTGTGTGCGTGTGTGTGTGTATGTATGTATGTATATATGGGCGTGTATATGTATGTGTGTGTGTGTGTGCCTGTGCGTATGTGTTTAAGTTTGTGCGTGCGTACATATTTGTATGCATTTACGTGTGCGTGTACATTATTCTTGTAACAACATTGAGATTAACTTGGGCACAGTTTCTTATTTCACTTATCAAATATACATAATAATCGTAGATAACCATTCTGCTTTCCTGCTTCACATAATATCCAGTTCTCTGCCTCCTGACATTATACAAAGTTGTATAATTATATGTTCGTATGTATGAATGCGCGTATTTTCAGATATATATATATATATATATATATATACTAGCAGTATCGCCCGGCGTTGCTCGGGTTTGTAAGGGAAATAACTATAAAGCGTTTTTAGAGAGTTATAGCAAAAAAATAGCAAAAAAATGCATTAAAAATGGAAAAAAAATTATGGTAATTTTTTTTTTAATCGTTGACTCATCATAGACATTTTTAGAGAGTTACTTCCCTTATATAATAGCGGTAAAAATGCATTAAAATGGAAAAAAATGATGGTAAATTATTTTTAAAATCGTAGACTGATCGTAGACGCGTGCTAATACCCAGAAGGGCTCGATATGAATCACGACTATAAGATACCCGCTTTTGGTTAAACTGCACCGCAAAATGTGGGAGTAGTTAGGAATCTAAATCGTAGGAGACAGACACACAACTTCACTTTTATATATAAAGATATATATATATATATATATATATTATATATATATATATATATATATATACCAAATGAAAGAAGGGTTAAGGATGCGGGCGAATAAATTATAAGCTCTGTGATTTAGAACGAGCAAATCTGGCTAAAATGATATAAAATGATGTACAAAGTCACATGATCTGTAGTTTAACATATCGTCACCGGTCCAATTTCTGAATCCAGGCAAGTAAAATCGGTATCGAGTTACAGGGCATCATAGAGAATGGACAAAGGTAGTGGAAATAATATTAATATATTCATGCTTGGCTGGAATAAAATGCATGAATTTCTACTACCTCTGTGCCCAATGGAGTTACAGTTACGCAAGATTTCACATGTTTTCTGTTATTTTGTCCTAAATTAATTGCACGTAATGGGCTTTCTGAAATTATAGGGGCGACAAGGATTGTAGTTCTTGAATTCGTTTCTTTTTCCTCGTTCCATATTTTGCACCAACCTCCACGTTTATTCCACATTTTTCTTATTTTCTTATTGTCCAACGTCCTTGTTCTTTCTGAATGATTGCTTTAAAATACATTGCATATTTTATTCAAGTATCATATTAGTATGAAACTAGTAGTAGCTTTCCGATTGTGTTTTTGATTTTATATATATATATATATTGGACCTTTCCTTTTTCTATGTTTCTGACGAAGTTCCTGCAATAAACCAACGGATAGCAACAGGTAATCGAAACTGTGCCGCTGCTTTACTCATCCTCTAATTGTACATTTTATATAATTTCTCCATTATATACATAAGTTCAGCAAAATTTAGATTCAAATGAATATGGTTAGATGCACCAGAATTCTGTATGGTGTTATCCATATAAATCCATGAGGTGATTATAATCAAAATAAGCAACAAGAATAACTTCGGTAATCTGTAGAGCGAAACGATCGTACCAAATTACCGAAGTTATTCTTGTTGCTTATATACATATACATACATACATAATATATACATATAAATATGGAAAGGCTCTCTAGCAAGTGTTCAATTATTTCATTTGAAAAGGATTATTTCACTTGATCATTTCCAAAGCTCGCGCACCCGTTTCCCACCTACTATCCAGAAAAGGAATATTTAATAATATTTAATATTTTTTTCAATTTTTGTGGAGCATTCATATTATTCAGTTAGAATTCAGTTATTTTCATTTAATGTAATTATTTTTCGTTTAGAGCTGGTAACCAATGGAACAATTATAGGGGCTAATATCATTGTAAAATCATAGTGCGAATATGCGAAAATTGATATAAATTTTGATTGTAAAAATGAGAGATTAAGTTATATGTAAAAATGCAAAATGAAATGCACTGAAAATGAAATGCAACGAAACTGTAAATTTATTTGGCTATTGAGAGAAAACACTTCAAACTATATTATTAATTGGAATGTCATGAAAATCTCAAAGCCCTGTGAAAAAAGCTGTAACGATGTAAACCATGTGTAACGGAAAAATGTCATATTCTAAAAAAAAATTGTTGCGACTCGTACAATATTTAAATGTTAAATCTCTAGCTTTCAGCATTTACAAATATCGCGATGCTACAGTCGACATTCAGTGCATTACTTAGATGTTTTTTTCCATATGTAACTTGCTTCTCCTCTATGTGTAATGGACACGGAATTTGTATGTGAGTGCGTATGTGTGTGTATGAAAGTGTGAGAGAAAAAGAGAGAGAGGGAGGGAGGGAGAGAGAGAGAGGCAATACTTCGTGTGGATTAATTTTCAAATGTTTTCATGAAGAAAACAGAGATTATTCTATATGATGAGTAGAATGAACACAATTATGATATGTCAGATAAATATAAGCGCGGCGGTGATTTTGTGGTGAGAAGTTTGCATCCTAGCCACATCGGTCAAGGTTCACTCCTACTAAGTGGTATCTTGGGCTAATATCTTCTACTGTAGGTGCGGGCCGACCAAACCCTTCGAAGTTGATTTGATGGACAAAAACTGAAAGAAGTCTGTCATGTGAGTGTGTGTGTGTGTGTGCTTTTGTCTTTGTGTTTATGCGTGTTCTGTCTACGCTTGTGCGTGTGTGTGTGCTTGTGTCTATGTTTGTCCCCACCACTGCTTGACAACCGGTGCTGGTTTGTTTACGCCCCTGTAACATAGCTGTTCGGCAAATGAAACCAATGCAATAAGTATCACGCTTAAAGGAATATAAGTATTGACATCGAAATACAATTCTTCAAAGCAGTGCCCCAGCATGTGAATAAAGTAAATGATAGCAGATAAAAACTATCAGGATCCTAAATTCCTTATGAAATTCAGCATTCTTCACACACCTGTGATTTAAATCACATCTAATTTAAGAACAATGCTTAAAAAATAAAAGTACCCGTAACAGACCACATCGTAATGTTTATCATATAAATACCAATACGGATTAATGAAGAGTTTGTTCGCTGATATTATAAACAATACCAATGGCTCTTCTTTAGATTAATTCATCTAGGTGTTGGTGGCTGGTGGAGGTGCGTCGCTTAGTGGTTAGGGTGTTGGACTCATGACCATAAGATTACAGTTTCATTCTTGGACTGGGCGGTGCGTTGTGTTTTTGAGCAAGACCCTTCATTTCATGTTGCTCCAGTCCACTCAGCTGGCGAAAGTGAAACAGGGAAACAGGGAATTTGTACTCTTCAGTAGGTGAGATATAAAGGGATAAAGGAAAATAAGCAAAAAAGACGCTTAAAATATATAGAGATGTTTCCCTTATTATTATTATTTAGATATTTGTATATTCATTCTCCCACTCACAATTATTTGAATACACACACACACACACACACACACACATATATATATATATATATATATATATATATACATATACATATATACACACACATATATATATATATACATATACATATACATTTACATATATATAAACATACATATACATATATATAAATATATCAATGTATGTATATATATTTATATATATACAGGTGTAGGACAAAATGATGGACCACCGGCCGAGTATACGTGTGGAGATAACCGAAAGAAGCATTTGACCCAGATGGTCTTCTTCCAACTATTAAACATGGAGGAGTACCTGGGATGATCTGGGAGTGGCTATATCTGGGAAACCTGCCGGCCCAATAGTTTCCTTTCATGGCATAATTCCCAGTTAAGACTATTTGAGCATTTTATCTTATCAACTTCATCCTATGTTTGTTGAACTGTTTCCGGAGGGAGCCCTATCTGTCAGAATGACAATACACTAATTGGGACAGCTAACGTTTTTACTGAATGGCACGAAGAACATTCTAGTGAAGTTGAATATCTTATCTGGCCACCACAGTCCCCAGATCTCAATATTATCGAACATTTATGGTGCATTTTGGAAAAACAAGTAAGGAGGCGATATCCTCCACTATCATCACAATAAAAATTGGAGAGTGTTTTAGCTGAAAAATGGACAAAATTCCTTTCTAAAGATTACAAACTTTATACGAGTCCATAACATATAGAATCTAAGCAGTAATTACTGCCAAAGGCGATTGTACTCCTATTAAAATAAGTTAGTTTACAACGGGCTTCTTTCAGTTTCCATTTACCATATCCACTCACAAGGTTTTGGTCGGCCTGAGGCTATAATAGAATACACTTGCCCAAGGCGCCACGCATTGGGATTGAAGGGGAACCACGTGGTTGGTAAGCAAACTACTTACCACACAGCTACGCCTGTGCCTATATGTATTAATATTTTTATAAATATAAATATATATAGAAGTGTTTGTGTGTGCGTAATGTATATATATACAAATATGTGTATATATATATATATACATATACATACATATATATATATATATACATATATATATATATATATATATATATATATATATATATATATATATATATATATATATATATATATATAATTTCAACAATTGAGGGTAAAATTAATTAATTATTAATCAATTTCACCAAGTATTCAGTATGTAAAGGGACCATTATAGGCGAATTCAAAATATTACATTATATATAAGGGCTTAGTAAAATAAATTACTTTGCCACATACTGAACTCATTAGAAATAGCAGCTAAAGAAATTTCTTCAGCTATTTCTAATACTTAAAGAAGATCTCTCTCAGATAGTGCTTGCCTAAACCAACTCACAAAAGTATGGGGGAAAAAAACATTAAAAAATCAAGTGCAAAGGTTATTTGAGAACGTACGTTTCTAGATTAGTCAATTCGACATTTCTTTCTTCAGCTCAGAATTCCTTGAATCGGATTTGGGAACACTGAAAGTCGGGAGCACACCCTTTCGGCTTCTAATCACCTCTAGAATTCTGCTCGAACTAAAAGTGCTATCAAATTCGAATATGCAAGCGAAGAATTTCTGCTCTCCCCTTTCCACCAGCGTGGGTTAAAATTGACAAACACCATGTATTAACGGTGAAAACCGCACCATTTAGCAGAGAGAGATGAATTATAATTTCAACAATTGAGGGTAAAATTAATTAATTATTAATCAATTTCACCAAGTATTCAGTATGTAAAGGGACCATTATAGGCGAATTCAAAATATTACATTATATATAAGGGCTTAGTAAAATAAATTACTTTGCCACATACTGAACTCATTAGAAATAGCAGCTAAAGAAATTTCTTCAGCTATTTCTAATACTTAAAGAAGATCTCTCTCAGATAGTGCTTGCCTATTATATATATATATATATATATATATATATATATACATATACTGGAGTAAACACATAAATGTGAAACAAGGTGGAAAATAGAGTACTCAAATACCAGGGGTAGAGTAATATGCTTTATTTAAAAGCAGCAGAAATTCAACAAAACCTGTTACTCTGAGTTTCACGTTCCCGTTCGTCGGAAAGTTTTTGTTAAACAGTTTTTGTTTAACAAAAACTGTCCGACGAACAGGAACGTGAAACTCAGAGTAACAGGTTTTGTTGAATTCTGCTGTTTTTAAATATAGTATATATATATATACATATATATATATGTATTTATATACACATATATGTATTTATACACGTATATATGTAATGTGTGTGTGCATGTGTGTATGTGTATATATGTATATATATATATATATATATATATATATATGTGTGTGTGTGTGTGTGTGTGTGTGTGTGTGTGTGTGTGTGTGTGTGTGTGTGTATGTGTGTGTATGTTTGTATCTGTGTGTATGTGTGTGTTTGTGAGCGCATGTTTGTATCTGTGTGTTTGAGTGCGTTTGTATGTGTGTGTGCGTGTGTGTATTTGTGCTTGTGTGCGTGCAGAAACACGTGAGCTCCAAATTTTAACGAAAGGCTTTTGTTTCACTAAACGCCTCAGTGGACCTCCCTTCGCCGGTCTTTAATCTGAAAACAGTCACCTTGACGCACAACGGAAATCTCGTAGAAGACCAACCACCGTACTGGAATCTATTGGCTATTCACAGAGGGAATTAATTGTTGTGTTATATAGGTAAGAATCTAAACGCTATTAACCATGACATCTAGACAATTCGACTTGTTTGTCT
>NC_043018.1:29731606-29741606 GCF_006345805.1 Octopus sinensis
ATCTTTCGCGAGACAAAACTTCCCTCTCCATTCTCACCTTCCTTTTAAAGTGGTACTTGATAAAGTTGATGAGCGATTGGCCAGAGAGGTAAGTGTTTGTCTCTAATCCTTTCGCTCGGGTCCACCACACACATTCTTTCACCATGGCCACCAGTACGATGAAAACTGCCTTGCCTTCCCGGTTGAGGGAAGGGGGCGGAGCAATTCTGACGATAGACTCGGCTGATAGGCGGATTCGTCCCACACGTGACAGCAGCCGTTCGGCATAAGCCCACAGGTCTGAAATGGTTGGACATTGCACGAGTGCGTGCAGAACGGTTTCGTCGCTCTGACCGCATCTCGGGCAAGTCGGTCCAGTGTGTCTGGAACCGTGTCTGTAGAGCTTATCCCAAACAGGTAATGCTTCTCGATAGCACTGCCAGGCCAGGTATCTTTGGTGATTGTTCATAGGTCCCGGCCCGAAAGTTGTCCTGAACAGGCGGGTCAGGTGTTCCTCGTCGACGCCCAGACTCTGCCCGAGTTCGTCGTCGCACCTCCCCACCCCCACTAATCCTCTATAGAATGCCTTTGTTATGATGGAGTCGCAAAAGTTCGATCCCGGACGGCAGAGTTGCTTGAGAGCAACGCGACACTCGCGGTGCCATTCACCTAGCCTCGGTTTCTGCTTGATCCATGACTGTAGTTCGTCCAAGGAGACGAGCTGCGGGAAAGCGCGCCGCACAAAAGGCGACCACACCTGTTCACCGTTGTCTATGAAGCGCCGGAGATGTCGCAGTCTCAGCGCATGTCTGCGCATCATCAACCACGGCATGCCCAGCCCTCCATTTAGCGGGTGTTGACAGCAAATGGATCGCCTAACCATCGGAACGTTTCCCTTCCACAAGAAGCGGAAGAGTATACGTTCCAGTTTGGTGATGGTAGGGTCGGGACAAGGCACGACGGTCAGACGATACTCGATGACGGATGCGATGTACGCGTTCGCCACCTCCGCCCGACCTATTAAGGATAGCTTTCTCTCAGCCCATTTCTGGGTGAGAGTAGCCACCCTAGTCGTTATCTCGCCCCAGTTCTTCTCCATTTGGAGGTCCGGACCGAACCAGACCCCGAGCAATTTAACCGGTCCGTCCGTCCAGCGTCCCACGATGGAGACGCAGTTGGACGGCATAGGCCTGCTTCTCCAGGTGCCGAGCCGCAAGCCCACTGATTTTTCCCGGTTAATTTTTGCTCCCGTTACCGCTTCGTATTCTTTTAGGGTCTCGCCGACCAGCTCGATGTGCTCGTCATCCACGTATGCAGACATGCTCCTCTTGCATCCCAGATCTCGTGGGATGCCCCTCAGCGTCGCCAGTTTCCGCAGTAGTGGCTCAAGAGTCAATACATGCAGCAGCGATGAGAGGGGGCATCCCTGACGAACCGAACGCATGATAGATGACCATTTACGCGAACTACTGAGCGGATGCCGCTGTATAAGGCAGCGATCCAACCGCGGAAAACTGGACCGAAACCAGCCGCTTTAAGGACAGCCTCCTAGTAGTGATGGTCTACCCTATCGAAATCTTTTGATTGATCCAAATTGATCAGCGCCCAAATTGATCCAAATTGATCAGCGCATGCAGGTAGGCACTAAAGTCCACTCTGCGTTCTGACCGACCACTTGTCCCAAACACTTGGGTGAAGTGTTGTTGAAAAGCCCCACACATCCTTTTAGGCTCGAGCAATTCGCGCCCCTGTACATCTATAAGAGACTTGATGGTGGCTCTGTTGCCTCGTTGCGTCTCCCTACTCGGGCCTCTGGGCGGCTCCACTCCTTCGTTCCTCAGAGACGCATCCTAGCTCTGACAACGCATCCCTCGTGTTTGGCGTTGAGGTGTTGGTCGAGGGCCAATCTCGCCGCCAGCACGTTGGACGCGATGCCAGTTCTAAGTGCCTCTTCTAAAACCTTAACTATTCTCCCTCTATTCTATTTCGGTCTAATGCTAGGGCTTTACTGTATCTGACTGATTCTGCTTTAATTGCTTTTTTAGGGCATACCACCATCTGTTGTTGATGATGGTACCCGTCAAAGCTCTCTCTTAACTAATGTGGCTGATCCGGTCCCTGTAAACCTGTCGTGCTGTAAAAGACGCGTTCAGTTTCGAGTACCCAGGACCCTGCCTATGTGTCTTATCTAAGTCAAGTGTACAAGTCACAAACTTGTGATCTGTGTAACTGACTATATGAAATTGTGGACAACCTACACTATTTTTATCTATTGTCCTACAGAATACTCTATCTAAGTATGATCTGGACGACCCGATGCGGTTACTCCATGTCCACATTGGCACATTCGGGTGGTCCAGTCGGTACCTGTCAGACAGTTGGAAACGTCTGAGCAGGTCTTTGAGGCATTTGCATCCCCTTCTATTGCTATCTCAGTCCACGTAGTCTAGATGCGTGTCCAGGGTGGCATTCCAATCCCCCACTAAAAGTAAAGTACGAGACGTTCCCATGAAAGACGTCGAAAGAAATCTGGTCGGCCTGTTAAGGACGGAGCATAAACTGCTATCAGTCGAAAAGCACACTCATTGCTGCCATCGACATCCAAAACGACCAGCCTACCCTCCGGGTCTAGGAAAATTGCTCTTACTTTGAGATCCAGACTCTTCCGGAGAAGCACCGCGGTGCCACCTCCGCCCATTCTCGGTAGACACGGAGAAAAATAAATGTTGACATGTGTACCGAAACTGTGCTGGAGTGCCCGCAAGCTGTGGAGTCTGGTCTCACTGATGGCTCTGTATTCAGATTTAGTGACTTGATTGATGATCATTTAACAGGTAGCCTTGTTTCCAAGGCGACCCAAGCCACGTACATTTATACTGCCTATTCTGAGCATGTTCCGATTAAAATTGTGTTTTACACACGAAAAGAAAGTGCAAAAAAGAAAAGAGAGAGAGAAAAGGTTACTTGTTCGAAAGTCCTTTGTTTTTCACCTCACAGTCTTCTTCCATGAGGTTTTTGTATAGTTTCTTTGATGAATACTTTTGAAATCTCCCTACTGCATCAGGGTAAAGAGATTCCAGGGTGCTGTATGTGTTCTGTTACGTGTATTATTTTAATGTGTTGTGGTGGTGTTGTGCGTGGGTGGTTACTTGTTTTTATGTCGTTTTCGGTTATGTTGGTGTTTGACCTGTGTTCCATTAGGTCGTGGTTATTTGTGTTTATGGCTGTCAGCATTGTTGGGGGGTTTGATGATGGTGTGTTTGTGTTGATGTGTTGTTTTCTGTGGATGTTTTTTTTCGGGATGTGAATCTTCCTGCTTTGTTGTTATCTTTCTTTCTTTTTTTTTTCCCCTTTTTCTTCTCCTCCCTGTGGCTATTTGCCAATCTTCTGTGTCTTCTTCGTCTAATGACAAATTAGAGGAATCAGAGCTTGAAAGGGAAAATATTGGGGTCTATTGTAGATTGTGTTGATTTTGCTGTTGGTGTTGGTTGGTGAGCGTTAGGTTGTGGTGTATGCGGTTTTGGAGGTGGGGTGTGGGTATTTTGTGTTTGAGTGATTCTAGTATTGTTGTGTTGTTTGGGGTGTCAATTTGTGGGGATTTGGAGTAGTAATTGTTTCTTCTTCATTTTCGATGAGTGTCTTTTTGGCAGATGTCCTTGGTTTGGGAGTTGGTTTATTCTTGGTTGTTGTTGTTGTGGTTGTGCTTCTGTTCTTGGTGCAGTTGGTGTGGTTGTTTGTTGGTGAGGTGTTTTTTGTTGATTTTCTATGATTAGTCCTGTTCGTGCAAAACGTGGTGTGGGTAGTAAAGCTGGTTTATTTGTTTTTTCCGGCTGCTGTTGTTTTCTTGCGGCAGATTTGCAATCTTTTTTTAGGTGTTGCTCACTGCCGCATATGTAGCAACGTGGTCTTCTGCCATCGTCGACCACATACAACTTTTGGTCTTCTGATACACATATCTGGGTGGGTATTTTCTTTATGTCCTCTTGGTTTATATGTAGTAGAAATTCTACTTTTTCCCACCCAGTTTTTGTGTTCCGTGACCGTAGTTTCTAAAATTATGAAATCTTCCATTTTCACACATAAGGCCTTTACTAGCCATAGATTGTTCGCTATTTTTTGGACATTGTTTAAAGTGACCTTAGTCACTTTCTGTCCACGATAGCTTGGTGTTAGTTGCAGTTCATCTGAATGAAGAGTTAGCGTTGAGAAACGTCTTGCTAACTCTTCCGTGTGGAAGACCACTTGTATGTTTGCGAACTTGTTCCACCAGGTCACATACTCTTTGTAGTTCCAGATGGGTTTCAAGCATTTTTCGATTTTGCTTGTGTTAGCCTTCTCTGGACATTTTGTTTTCTTATTAATTATTTTATATATATTGTTCTTTTTTTTATTTTCTAATTTTCTTTGTGGTATGTTTATTTTTACTATACCATCTACTTCCGTTATTAATGTCCGTGTCTTTTATTTGTTGTGCAGTAACATGTATGTGTTTGTTTTTTTTTTCTTTTATCGCCTCGGCGAAATTTGTTGTTGTTTTGTTATTGTTTGCTGGTGGTGATGTTTTTTGTGTTGGCTGCAGTTGGTAAAATCGGTGTATTTGGTTTGATTGTGCAAGTAGGAAGGGGTGGAAATTACTTGCATATTTTCCCTGTATTCAGCAGCTTTTGTCAATTTGTTTGGTGGTCACAGTCTTTTGTTTATTCCCTCAGTTCTTGTTGTTGGAGGAGACAAGGTCTGAACGGGATTGTTTTTTGTTGTTATTGTTGTTTTTGTTGTTGGTGTTGGCGGTGGTGTCAGTGGCAGAAGAGACAGCCGTGGCAGCAGATGTCGAAATGGTGTTATTCTTGTTGTCATTGTTATTGTTGTTGTTGTTGTTGGTAGTTGAGGTAGTGGATGAGGTGGCGGTGGTGGTGGTGGTGGAGGCGGTGGTGGTAGCAGTAGTAGTCTTGTTGTTGTTGTTGTTAGTGGTGGTGGTGACAGTGCTGTTATCGCAAGTGGTTGCAGCGTTCACTGCCATGTCATTCAGGCTTGCACTTTGCGTGCATGAGTTCTTTTTTTCTTCTCCTAGCGTTTCCAGACTAGGAGAATGTTGGTCGGTAAAGGAACGCGACCAGCGTTCTACAATACAATTTCTCGACAGTTTCGAAATGTCGAGAAAATTACACAAATTAAATAGGGTTGAAACTGCCCCTAGGGGCGAATTCCTCCTTGGAAAAGCACTCAAACAAAAGTTGGGTGCCTTACAATACCTTATTTACAAAAATGTACAAAAATATGGGCTATAAATAGTCAAAATAACGATTACCTTCGGAGCCGAAGTGACAGCACGTCCGTAGATAGATATAGAGATAGATAGATAGATAGATAGATAGATTAGATAGATAGATAGAAGATGATAGATAGATATAGGAATAGATAGATAGATAGAGAGATAGATAGATAGATAGAATAGATAGATAGATAGATAGATAGACAGATAGATAGACAGATAAATAGATAGATAGATAGATAGATAGATAGATAGATAGATAGATAGATAGATAGATAGATAGATAGATAGATGATAGATAGATAGAAGATAGATAGATAGATAGATAGACAGATAGATAATAGATAGATAGATAGAGTAGATAGATAGATAGATAAGATAGATAGATGATAGATAGATAGATAGATATTAGAAAGATAGATAGATAGACAGATAAAAAATTTTAAAAATTGGACATAAACGCAAAACAAAGGAACCAACAAAATATCCAAACAAACAGAACGATCAAGGAAAACAAAGACGGATTCTTTTGGAGTTTTCTTTCCTAGTCGATTTCCAGATTATCTTTTCAATTTCGGCTGGTTATACTCGAGATGCTCCAATCAGGCCAGCGCCAAAGAAAAACTCTAAGCCTATATATATATATATATATATATATCTATATATATTATATATATATATATATATATATATATATATATATATATATATATATACATATATATATACGTAGGTAAGTGGAGTTAGTAGTTGGAATAAGAATATCTGTTATTACCGATAAAAATTACCTATGTTAACCCTGGGCATGGATATGCAAGCATACTATGCTTATAGTTGCATTTCATCCGTCTTTACGTTTTGAGTCTAAATTCCACGATGGTTGATTTTCTTTTCATCCTTTCGGGGTTGATAAAATAGGTACCAGTTTAGCACTGGGGTCGATGTAATAGACTTGGCTCATTCCTCGAAATTGCTAACCTTGTTCTAAAATTTTAAACCAATATTATCCACTCAGGCACACCTTGTCGGCGTTGAAGAAACCCCCATTTTCAGTGCACTTAACAGTAAGTTGCCTTGGTAGCCCTACCTCTTCCAGGGCTCGCACACTCTCCCTCACAGCTAACTTGTAGTAACCTCTATATATCCACAACTCACTTCACGTAACCTCCATATCTCACAACCAGATTGTAGTAATCTCTATATCTCCACAACTAACTTGAAGCAACCTCTATTATCTCCACAACCAACCTGTTGGCCTTCTGCTAAATGACCACTACGACACCAAACATGTTGTAAGTTCTTTATTTCGATTCAGAATTGATCGCCATTTTTCCGAATATCAATTCTCAAACGTGAAAAGCTTCGTTGATCGAGAATCGAAACCAGATCTTCGATTTGCTTTTGCAGGAATCTAATTCTGATTGTGCAAATCTTATCACAGCGGGAACTAATAATAATAGAGATTTGGTTTAAGGGGGAGAATAAAGAATAGTAGAAATATCTCAATATCTCGAAGATATCTGAACCAAGAGCTAAAATGGTTCAATGAAATAAACATACAAACAATAAAAATGGTGGAAATGAAAAATAAACAAACGGAGAATAAAAAGAAAAAAAGAAACCAGCCAATAAATGGAACCGAATTAGATTATAAACTTGGTACATTCCAGCAGACGTTGTGTGTGAGGGTGCGTGTGTGTGAGAGTGAATATAAGACCTTCTGTGTGGGAGAAGGCAGTGTGTATGTATGCGTATATGTATGTGTCAGAGAGAGATAGAGAGAGAGACAGAGAGACATATATATATATATGTGTGTGTGTGTGTGTGTGTGTGTATGTGTGTGTGAATCTGTGAGCGTATGTTTGTATCTATGTGTGTGAAAGAGAGAGACCGAGAGAGAGAGAGAAAGAGTGAGAGAAAGTATGTGGGTACGAGTATGTATGTGAGGGAGAGGGTGTGAGTGTGTGGGAATGTAGGTGAGAGAAAGCAAGAGATGAGAGAGAATAAGCATGTAAGAGCGAGAGAGAGAGAGTGTGTGTGTGTATGTGTGTGTATTTGTGTATGTGTGTGATTATATCTCCGGTGTAAACTTCAATGTTACGACTTAAAAATGTTTTTGTATATATTTCTTGGGGGAATCATTCACATTGAAAATTCCGGCTAATCATCGTAAATAATATAAAATAATGAAATAAATACGATTAAAATATACATATAAATATAAGTATATATATATATATATATATATAAATACATATATATATATATATAATATATATATATATATATATATATATTATATATATATATATATATATATATATAATATATATATATATATATAAGTCATGTTACAATGTGGTGTGAAATTTCTCATTATTAATATTATTACTGCTGAAGTTGTTGGCATTATTATTATTATTATTATTATTATTATTATATTATTATTATTATTATTATTATTATTATTATTATTATTATTATTATTATTATTATTATTATTGTTATTATTATTATTATCATTATTACGCCAGCGGTATAAACAAAGTCTAGAAAAAGCAAGATTGTCCTTGTTTTTTTTTTGTTTTCCTTTTTGCTTTTCTTCTCCTGTTCGATTATGTTATCGCTAGATAAGGTAAAGAGCCTTGACACATAAATTGCCATTTATTTGTGAGTCAAAAAAAAAAAAAGAAAGAAAAGTTAAAGAAATATTGAATTACAGAGAGAAAGAAATCTTTGGAATTTCAAATTGTTTACAGAAATATATGGAATTCCTTGACTGAGAGGAAATTGTTTTGGAAATCTTGTTTCATTTTTTATGTTTCTTTCAGTTTCAGCTTTGCGGCCATGCTGGGGAATTGCCTTAAACGAGGATTTTTCTACGTCAAACAAATCGACCCCAGCTTCACGTTGTGTTTTTGTGGGTTTTTTTGCTATTTTGTTCTGTTTTGTTTATCATTCTTTTAAAGTCTGGTATTTTTCTATCGGTTACTTTTATCGAAATGTTAAGTAGCGAGGAACTTAAACCAAACAACAACGCTTCTCTCTCTCTCTCTCTCTCTCTCTCTCTCTCTCTCTCTCTCTCTCTCTCTCTCTCTATTTCCTTCTCTCTGTGCTTGTGTATCTGTGTGTGTCTGTGGGCCTGTGTGTATGAATGTAACCGACGGAATGCACAGTGTCCGTCTACGAAATTCACTCAACAAGCCAACGGTCTGCCCGGGGTTATATTTGATAATGCTTGCCTAGGCTTCTGCACAGTGGATGTGAATCCGAAAACCACGTGGTTGTAAATCGAGCAAATTAACAACTCAGTCACGCCTGCATCTATGTAAATATTCTTTTGCTGTATCTCTTCATGGGACCATGTAGGTACTTCCTAACTGGCTCTGGTAGTTTAAAACCTTATGGAGATATTATCTGTTATTGGCGAAGGCTGAAGGGTTATCACGAACCCTCTTACGTCCTTCGTCAACAAACGTCTACAGTACATCCTCAAAATCAGGTGACCGAATAAAATTTCAGGGAGAACTCTGTGCGATAGAACGAACGAGACTCCCAGCAATCAATAAATTCTAAAAAATTAATAGGGCTACATCAGGTACACCCTAAGAAGACTGTCAAGCATCATTGCAAACAGATTCTTATTTATTTATTGCCCACAAGGGGCTAAACATAGAGGGGACAAACAAGGACAGACAAGAATATTAAGTCGATTACATCGACCCCAGTGCAAACGTGGTACTTGATTTATCGACCCCGAGAGGATGAAAGTCAAAGTCGTCCTCGGCGGTTTTTGAACTAAGAACGTAACGGCAGTCGAAATACGGCTACGCATTTCACCCGGCGTGCTAACGTTTCTGCCAGCTCACCGCATTGCAAACAGATCCTGTTAACCCAAGGCTAAAGGTAAAGTTACTTTCTCGCGTAAGGGCCGGTTTCCCGGTTTCGACGGCGTATGAGTTCCCCGCCTGGACAGGACGCTGGCCCTTCGAATGATTATTCATTTCTGACAGCTGAGTGAACTTGGGCAGCTGGAAATGAAATGGTTTGCTCAAGAACACAATGCGATGCTCGGTCTAAGAATCGAAACCACAATCTTACGATCATGATTCCAGCACCCTAATCACTAAGCCACGTCCTCCATTAACCCGGGACTATAGTAAAAGACATTTGTCTAAGTTACCACGAAGTGGAACTGAACCTGGAACCATGAAATTGGAAAGTGCGCTTCCTAACCTCACAGTCGTGCATGCAGCATGGCATGATTTGATGGTGGTTTTTTTTCCATTTTCTCGCAGGCTGAGCGACCACAGAGAAAAACCCTGTAAACAGCGAGAACAAGTTAATTTTAATCATATTGCAATTCTATGTATTATTAACATCATAACTCACCAAGTTTCCTTTCATTAAACCAGTGATTCTACACCGTTTGTTTTTACCTTTCATTGCCATTTTATTCTGGTGGACACTCCCATAGCCATTCCAGGTTTTAAAACCACTTTTATAGATATGTCTTTCAAAATTCATATTTTGTACTTCACACTTTCAATTGCGTAGGTTTGAAATAGCACTCTCTTAAGAGAATATGGAAAAGTCTTAATCTACGCTGCTGGAAACATATTAAACTTTGTGAAACATTAAAGAAAGAAACCTAGCTGTTTCTTGCAATGACTCCATATTGTTTAGGATGGTGGGCTTCATACGCTGACTACTAAAGAGTAATGCGAGAGGTGTGAATTCTTACATGCATTA
>NC_043018.1:29746606-29756606 GCF_006345805.1 Octopus sinensis
ACAGGACGTAAGGCAGTTGAAACTGTTTGCAGTATCAACGAAACGTTTTGTGACGAAATGACCCCTGTGTGGGCAGCTCGAAAATGGCTTAAACTATTTCATAGTGGAGACCTGAGCTTTGAAGTTCGTGAGCGTAGTGGACGCTCATCTGTCATCGATGACGGTCAATTAAAGACCGCCATTGAGAAAGATCCACGTAAAACCACTCAAGAACTGGTAAAAGAACTTCAGGTTAGCCAGAAAATTGCTTGACAACCATTTGCATGCGATCGGAAAATCAAAAACCTCGATAAATGGGTACCACACGATTTGAAAGAAAATCAGAAAATGCGCAGATGTGAAATTTGCTGGACACTTCTTCTCCTTTACCAGACCAATGCATTTCTCCATCGTGATGTAACTTGCGCTGAAAAGTGGATTCTGTACAATAATAAAAAAAGTTCTTCTCGGTGGTTGGACCAAAATGAAGCACTGAAAATTTCCCTAAACCCGAGCTCTTCACAAAGTAGGTTATAGAGAATGTTTAGTGGTGTACTCCCTGACTCATATGCACAATAACTTTTAAACCTGGAAAAACCATTACTGTAGCAAAATATTGCTATGAAATTGTCAAAATCAACGAAAGACTGCTACTCCTCCGTCCCAGACTGGTCAACAGAAGAGGGCCAATCCTATTTTCATGATAATGTTCAACCACAGGTTTCACTAATGACGCTCCAGAAGTTGATGGAAGTTGGCTACGAGGTTCTTCCCCACCCAGCTTATTCACCAGACTTTTCTCCTACCGAATACCACTTTTTGAAGCACTTTCATGGTTTCCTGCGATAGAAGGAGTTCAGAAATCAAACCGATGTAGAAAGTGCGTTCAAAGAGTTCATCAGCTCCAGAACTCCAGATTTTTATGCTATCGGAATAAATAAACGTGTAACACGTTGGCAAAAATTTGTCGCTGGTAATGGTACTTATTTTGATGAATATAATTTCTGCATTTGTTGAAATATATTGTGGTGAATTTCATGCTTCAAAACGTT
The DNA here is from genome assembly GCF_006345805.1 of Octopus sinensis. Classification (NCBI taxonomy): domain Eukaryota; kingdom Metazoa; phylum Mollusca; class Cephalopoda; order Octopoda; family Octopodidae; genus Octopus; species Octopus sinensis. Next base: position 29,747,638 of record NC_043018.1, read on the forward strand.
GCTTACATTTACACACACACAGATATACATATATATATATGTTGTGGGTTAAAAGACTACCAATGGTTTCATGTAGAGAGAAATCTAACGACAATGTTCAGGCTTGCCACATAGAACGTTGGTACACGTCTCCATCTTCGAGGGAACACAATGGCCGTCTTCTTAACTAGCAAATGAATATTTATCCACCAATGACATGTTGCGCACTAACGTTCACTGTTCGATATTAGTGAGAGAATATATATGTAGATAGATAGATAGATAGATAGATAGGTAGATAGATAGATAGATAGATAGATAGATAGATAGATAGATAGATAGATAGATAGATAGATAGATAGATAGATAGATAGATAGATAGATAGATAGATAGATAGATAGATAGATCCGCCTATTTTTCGCACAGATTTTCAAAGCTTCATTATTAATTGTGTAGATATATAGATATGACGAAAATGGAGGGACATATGTCAGAAAGTACGTTTTATTTTCTGTGTTTGTTGCAAAAACAAAAATCTAGAATTGACACAAAGCCAAACTAAACCCAATGGAAACAATTTTCGCATATGAAATGCTAAAGGAAAAATTGAATGTTCAAAGAATTCTAAAGATGAGTTATAGATAAATAAAAAGATAATAAAGTCTGGTTGATTAAACTTAAAGTTTGGTTGATTGATCTTAGTTTATGTGCAATATTAATCTGTACTGATAAGTATATGTATACGCATCTAAGTATATACAGATGTTGGTATGTACATATGTGTTTGTGTATGTGTGTGTATGTGTTTGTTTATGTATGGTATAAATATACCTTTATGTACACATATACAAGCATATCTTTATATATATATAACTTATATATATATATCTTCATATATATATATATATATATATATATATATATAATATATATATATATATCTTATATATATATATATATATATATATATATATATATATATCTTCATATATGTGTGTGTGTGTATATATACTTTTATATTATGCTTACAGGTCTATATATACATACACGTATGTGCATATGTGCATTTGTATATATGCATTTGCGCATATGTACATATACATATATGTGTGTGTGTGTGTGTGTGTGTGTATACTTATTCGGTTGTATACATGCGTACGTGTGTTAATAAATCTTCGTACTCTATGCACAAGCCCTGAAAATTCCTGGGGAGCGGATGGATCGATTGCATCTTCCCCGGCGCTCGTCTCTTATTTATATTATCGACCCCAAAAGGATAATAGGCAAAGTAGACGCCGGTGAAAATTGAACTCTAAACATATATACGGATGGACGAAACACCGCTCAACATTTTACACGGTGTGATAACGATTCTGCCCTATGTACAAGCCCTGAAAATTCCCGGGGAGCGAACGAGTCGATTACATCGTCCCTGGCGCTCGTCTGTTATTTACATTATCGACTCCAATTGGATAATAGGCAAAGCAGACCCCGTTGAAATTTGAACTCGAAACGTATATACGGATGGACGAAACACCGCTCAACATTTTTGCCGCTGTTCGAACGATTCTGCCAGAACGTCGCCTTTACATGCGGCAATAACTATATCTACAATGATGCTATTTTTGCAGAACAATCCCTCAACTTCCACACGCCAACAATCTATAAAACTTATAAACTTTCAGATATTGGTGAAAATCTAAGACAATTACAATTACAGGTATCACGCAAACACCATTTCCTTGTTCATGTTAAATGAAATGATACAGTTCTAACAACTACACGAAACTGGCTAGATTATATTACACACGCAACCACAAACACACACACACACACACACACACACAAGAGCAAGTAGGCATACAAATACCGTTCTTCATATAATGTCTCTGTATGTGTGAGTGTGGCTTTTGTTTGTGACGTTATAATTTTAATAGGTTTATAGTTGCATTTTGAAACATAACTATAAATTTATTAGATAATCTAGATTTAGGGAAACATATTGAAGGTAGTTATATAGTTCGGTACTTGAGGTGGCGAGTTGGCAGAACCGTTAGCACGCCGGGCGAAATACTTTGCAGTATTTCGTCTGCCGTTACGTTGTCAGTTCAAATTCCGCCGAGATCGACTTTGCCTTTCATCCTTTCGGGGTCGATAAATTAAGTACTAGTTAAGCACTGGGGTCGATTTAATCGACTTAATCCCTTTATCTGTCCTTGTTTGTCCCCTCTGTGTTTAGCCCCTTGTGGGTAGCAAAGAAATATATATAGTTCGGTACTTGGGGCAGGCGCATGGTTTTATGATTAGGTTCTCGATCGTAAGGTCGTGAGTTCGATAACCAGCAGCACGTCTTGTCCTCGAGCGAGACACTTTATTTCACGTTGCTCCCCTCCACCCTGCTGGGGAACATCTGTAGTACCAGTAATGCAGAACACAAGACGCGTCACATTTTTTTGTCAGACTGAATTTCCTTGAGATCTACGTTAAGGGTATTGATATTGCTTCTGTCACTAATATATCATCTACTGAGTTATCCACCCTTTGATATGTTTTGTTTTTCATCTTGCAAGTAGCTCATCAAATATTTTACCGGGCATGGGAGGATGGTCAGTTCGGTCACCGACTATCTGACAGGTTGCAATGGGTCACATGTTACCAATAGCACGAAGACTTGCTAGCAGATAGATAGATAGATAGATAGATAGATAGATAGATAGATAGATAGATAGATAGATAGGGAGAAAGAGAGAGAAAGAGAGACAGACAGACAGACAGACAGACAGACAGACAGACAGGCAGGCAGGCAGGCAGACAGGCAGATAGGTAGGTAGGTAGGTAGGTAGGTAGGTAGGTAGGTATGTAGGTAGGTAGGTAGGGAAGTATCTGGTCATTAAGAATGAAATGTCGATTTTGAACTGAAGGTTTTTATTTTATTTTATCTCTACAGAAAGCAATGCAGTTAATCAAAGTATGCGACTAAATTATAAACACAATTTTGCCATATTTTCGCTAGTTTATTTATGCTATCAGCGAAGAATTCTGGAGATCAAGAGGTGGTGAGATCACTAAAGGCTGTTTTTTGCATCTTCTTCAGTTTTGAATTCTTTTTCCATACAAAAAGTTGTCTAATGCCTGGAAGATGTGAAAGTGAGTTGGTGCAAGGTCTGTTGAATATGGTTCGTGAAAATTGAGCAGCGTTCTTTGTGCAACATGTGGTCAAGCATTGTCTTGCAAAAGAATTGGCCTCTCTCAGTTGACCAATCTTGGTTGTTTAATTGCAAGTGCACTCGTTATTTCTTCCAATTGGTTGATGTATACATCCACTGTAATTGACTAAACCAGGTCTCATGCAGCTGTTGTGGAAGACACAAGCACTGGACACCATTAGCGTTTTTTTTTTTCGGTGAACATTCACTTTTGAATTGTGTTTTGCACTTCATAATTCTATCAACCACCGTGCAGAGCGCTTATTCTTGTTGAAAAGAATCCAACACACTTAACAATGCAATGCAAAAATGGTTCGCTTTTATGACGTGACAACAGAGAACAGCAAGATACAAAAACGATGTGTGTCATTTGATGCTGGTTCAATACCTGTGGTATCAACTTGTGCAGCCTCTTTACCTTGCCGATCTGTTTCAGATGGTCCAATACAGTTGGAATAGAAACATCAAATCTTGCTTCTAACTCACGCGTAGTTTGAGAATATATCCGCTTCCTCTAAGATTCCAGCTCGTCATTATCCACTTTGGTCTTATGGTCTACCAAGGGGCTGATTTTCAAGAGTAAAGTCACCAGACTGGAACTTCTCAAACCATCGACGTGCAGTGTGCTCATTTGCCACAACTCCACCTCATTGATGTTTCGAGCTGTCTCGGATGCATTGGTCCCACGATGGAACTCATACTCATAAAAAACACGAATTTTTTTTATCTATCCATGGGTTCACAAAAATTGATTTACAAGAGAAAACTCACAATATAATCAGACACCATGGACTGAATTTCGAAACGTGATGAAGTAACTCTTCATTGTTGTAAAACAACAATTATCGGGATAAAACATTAAAGTTACTGACTGTCAAACTTGGTGCTTAAGAAAACCGAACATTTCATTCTTAATGACCTGATAGGAAGTCAGGTAGATATAGATAGATAGAGAGAGAGCGAGAGAGAAAGAGAGAGAGAGAGAGAGAGATAAATAGATAGATAGATAGATAGATAGATAGATAGATAGATAGATACATACATACATACATACATACATACATACATACATACATACATACATACATACATACATACATACATACATACCTAGAGCGAGAAAGAGAGAGACATACATACACTCATTGTGCATGCAAATATTCATGCACATTTATATACGTACGGAGATGATTCTATTGAAAGTACTTCAAACAGATTGATATAATGTTTAGTCACGTAACGTCAAGGTAAACGTAGATCATTATCAGATATTTGTTCCGTTTCTTATTTCTAATGACTTCGCTAAGCTTTTTTGAGTCTCAATGTAGCATTCGCTATTCACAGTACAGCTACATTGCAGAAAATACAAAGGAGTGACATCTTTGTTGCCCTCCCTGTAAACAGTCACCATGATTTACTATACCGATCGCTGGCTCTTGGACTTTTTAGACCATAGAGAAGAGGTGTGAGGACATTTTATTTCATTGGCTTCGAACTCTTCAAATCAGACTTCTGCAGTTCTCTTCTTCAAATCGAGGGTCTACTAATATCGTACCTACTTTGCGCGTGTTTTCTTATACACCAAGTATTCCAGTTTATTTATCAATGAGTGTAACCACCGATCAGCTGTGCGGCAAGCTGCCAGATTGTATATCATCTCTCCGCTCGAACCATATCGTCCACCCGCTGGCGATTCGTGTCAGTGAATACAGTTAATGGACTCCCATTGCGTGGTTTATCTTTAATACTGTTTTCTCCTTATTTTAACTTTTTCATTCATCTGTGTACGATGCTTTTGTCCATTATGTCATCGCCGTTTACAATCTGTAGCTTTCTCGCTGAAATTGCACATGTAAATGGACTATTTCTACAATAGTATGCCAAATGTCACATTCACCTTTAAATAAATAATATTCTTTCACTGTGCTTAACACTTTTCAGTGGACTCGCGGTCGGAGGATCACAGTTTCGATTCCCAGACAGGGCGTTGTGTGTGTTTATTGAGCGAAAACACCTAAAGCTCCACGAGGCTCTGGCAGGGGGGGGGGTGACCCCTGTTCTACTTTTTCGTCCCAACTTTCACTCTTTCTTCCTGTTTCTTGTGTAACACAGCGATGGACCGGCGTCCCGTCCAGCTGGGTGGAACACATACACCATAGAAACCGGAAAACCGGACCCATGAGTCTGGCTAGGCTTGAAAAGGGGGCATAAATATATTTTAAAAATCACTTTTCAGTACTCTTTTCGCATAATAACATTTCACAGCAGTGTAAGCAATTTGAAATCACTACTTCAGGTACAAACATACACATAAGCACACATAATCGTACGCACACAATTCTATGCTTCGCTCTGTGTGTGTGTGTGTGTGTGTGTGTGTGTGTTGTGTGTGTGTGTGCCTCTTTATGTATGAACAGACCAAGTGCTAGCAAAAATTGGAATTGTTATTTTCTCATAACTAATTTTGCTTTTTAAACAGAATTTTATGCACATAAAATATTCGTATTCACAAAAACCGGAATCTCTTCAGATTCTCACTTACTTTCATATTGTCGCTGTTTCCTCTCCAGTACAACACCCCGAGATAACGTAATTGCTTTGCCGTCATTTAGCTATATTGCCATGGCAACAATACCTGTTTGTTTAAATCACAACAATACTAGAGTCAGGTGAGATATCATTTACGTGTTGGCAACAAACATTTGGATTAAACGAAACACACTCTCATCAGGATGACCTTCACTTAAAGACGGTCACATTTCTGTTGTCATAGAAACGTGAACGAGTCTGAGAAGAGAATGTGTTTTGGAAATGTCGAAGAATATTTGTTTAATCAAAAAAGGAAATATTACAAAAGCTGTGAATGGTGGAAGAACGGATGAGAATGTGAATTTATTAAATCTGACCTCTGTGATGGTTATAATAATTTACAATGTTCAATAGAATGTGTAATGGAAGGAAGAGAAGCGAAACTTTGATTGAACATGCAATGTAAGATGATGAATTTCAATTTTATAGGATTCATTTAAAGATGTTGGAGATCAGCGGTTCTTGGACAATTGATCTCTTACGTCACAAGTCTTTAATTAAAGTTGAATTAAAGTTGATGCTGAAAGGAAATGACAGCAAGACCTGTGAAATAAAATTTTAAAGTTTAATATTCGTAACAGGAAGAGAAGTTTTGAAATTGAAATTGCGAGAGTAGAATCCATAATATAACGAAGGAGTCTCCAAGCGTTATAATTAACAGCAAATTGAACAAGTTCATCAAAGGATGCAAGCCAAGTATGTATTGCCTTTTAATTTATTATTCTGACAGCATGAAACAATTTTATCTCTCCATCCTAGTAATCTCTTACCTGCAACCAATCAAGTTATAATAATTATAAACATCAAAATGCCATTAACGGCGTCAGGGACGTTTAACAAAGGAAGTTGCATATTATAAACATATTAATAACAAATTACTGACTAGTGTTATGAAATAATACAGCGTTAGATATATAGTAATGCCGTATCGGTATATTTAACAGATATCAATACCGGATTGTTGATAAGAGGTGTAAAATATTAAGGCATTATTCATACGTGAATAGTATAGTGTTGATCAGTGCGGCGAAATAATTTCGAGGTCTCTGAAACTGGAGCAAATAGAAGCAGCGCTGTGAGATATATGGAATAAAATCTGTGTATGTGTAGACGTGGCTATGGGCGCAGGCGTGGCTGTGTGGTAAGATGCTTGCTTCCCAACCACCTGGTCCTGAATTCAATCCCACTGCACGGAAATTTAGGCACCTTCTGCTTCAGTTTCAGACCCACCGATTATTATTATTATTGCCCTGATGCAGTACCAGGCAGTGGCTCTCATGGCTTCTGATCTTAACTGATTGGAAGTGTTATCATGTACATTGTTTTGTCTTGGTATAAAAGATGGGCTACAGCAAATATTCTGCTCAATACCACAGATTTGCTTGTCAGTTGTTTGACCTTAACCAGTTGAGCATGTCCCTTAGTGGCTGACTATATGTGCATCTCTGATCACGAGCAGAAGTATTATTATTATTATTATTATTATTATTATTATTATTATTATTATTATTATTATTATTATTATTATTATTATTGTTGTTGTTGTTTTTGTTGTTGGTGGTGAGTATGAGAGCAGTGCATCACACTAAAGTAACACGAGCAAAATATACGAAGTCCAGTATACGCTTCATGACTGCTCGTCTGGTAAGGGTGCACCAGGCACATGCATCACTAATATATGTGCGCGACATGGTGATCTCATATCAAGATTTTTCAATTCAATTCAATTTTTATTGGCTCAAAAAGCAAAATCAAGGCCATGTAGGGGGACAGGGAGTTATGTACAGGGGTGGTGGTCATACAAAGAGTTCAGGCCATTTCTGGTCAAGAGAGACTTTGAACCGAGCGGTCGTCGGCATCTTCACTATCTCGTCCAGCAGCTTATTCCATGGATCCGCAACCCGGACGGAGAAAGCCCCTCTCCTTCGACTGAGATGAAATCGTCGTAGATAGAGCTTTTCGGAGTGACCGTAGATAAACAGCGCATGACGTGGCTATGATGTTCCCTGACTACTTCTTCTGATGAACAGAGTTGCTCATAACGTCGACCATTAATTATTAATATTCCTGTTATTGTCTTCGTTGTTGCTTCGGTTTATAGAAGCTGCTCCGGGTTTTACTCAGAGACTCTTACTTAAGACGTAAGTTGAACGATTTATTGTGATTGTTATTTATGATTAGCGATGATATATTGCAGCAAAATAAAATTCTGCTATATATTTTGTTGTAATGTTTGCGATCATCATGAACAACATCATCATCATCATCATCATCATCATCATCATCATCATCATCATCATCATCATCATCATCGTCATCATCATTCCATAATACATACAGACACGCATACACACACACATATATATATATATATAGATGCATGCATACATATGTGTGTGCGCGTGTGTGTATGTATGTATGTATGTATGTATGTATGAATATAAATGACGCCTAGGCGTGTGTGTCTTTGGCTCTATGTGTGTGGGGGTGTGTATTACATAAATATAACGTACATTAACACATATACACATATTTGAATTTGTATACAAACATACACACATAGTTCTATATATATATATATATATATATATATATATATATATATAATATATATATATATATATATATATTATATATATATATATATTATATATATATATATATATATATATATATATATACATATGTGTGTCTGTATATAGATATATACACATACATACATGTGTAAGTTAATATCTATCTATCTCTATATACATATATGTATATATATATGTATATACATATGTATATATATATACATATATATATATACATGTATACCCATATATATATATATGCATGTATGTATGTATGTATGTATGTATGTATGTATGTATGTATGTATGTATGTAAGTATGTATGTATGTGTGTGTTTACAGATACAACTTCTTTGCAATGCAAAGTTGTAATTATAGTTTACCTGAGGTATTGTCTTTAGTAATTGTGTTTGGAATGGTTCTATTTAGGTAGAAGAAAAATCTAGTTATACTATCTCAAACAAGTTCGATCAAAATATATGATTGTAATTTTCACCTGTTCTGTGTTTCCATTTATATATGAGACAGTATTTCATCTCAAGCTTAACAACCATACATTTGTTGCTTGCTGTTCATATAATATATGTATATACATGCATCTCTGTGTTTGTAAGTGTG
>NC_043018.1:29761606-29764106 GCF_006345805.1 Octopus sinensis
GCCGCGTTATCGAAGTTTAAAACTGATCGCGTCATTTTTTATTTTTATTTTTTGCTTTACAGTGTAAGCATGGCGCTCCACTAGCAATGTGCACCAAAGAAAAGCAAAGAACAATGATCCGATCAACAGTGTAACGTATAGTGCTTTGCTGGCCAACAAACCTAAGCCAGCAAGTCACACCATACGCCGAGTCCTATTGTCGAAGAGTGTTTTGTTGTTGGATGATAAATGGGTTTAGATCTGCTGGAATACCCTGCCTAAAGCCCAGAGTTCGCCCTTTCGGACAGTCATAGCTTTGGACCGCTCAGAGATGGTTTACGAGGTCGTCGAAAGAAAGAGTCCATACACGGTTGCACGACCAACCGAAACCCTTATTAGAGGGAATACACAAGCTTGTGCACCGCTGAATCAAGTGCATCGAAGAGGAAGGAGACAATATAGAAAAATTACGTACTTGCTTAACCCCTGATTTTGTGTAATTACATTGAATAAAACAAGTGTGCGTATAATTTTTGATTTTCCGTCGTACATCAGATACAGAGTTTCCATTGTATCAAACGCACTAATCTCGGTCGAACATGAATGGTTATTTGGGACTTTTACCTTTCTTTAGTGAATATGACTCTGTAGATAGACAAAATTTTATACTTTCTGTTATCCTAGTTTCGATTCCAACTTAACACATCTGCACTTAACTGGAAAACTTTTTTTTTAAAGCATTAACACCATCAAAGCAAAAACCACTTTAAATTTGTGGCTGTGATATTTGAAACTTGTCCTTTTTCGAACCTGTAAATATATACGATGTAGGAAAATGTTTCAGAAAGTTTTTAAAGGCATTTTGGTAACACAGTTCAAATGTAATTGGAAACCTTTCCACCATTGAAGACAATACTACCGTCCACTATACGTGGGAGGGCCGTAGGGTAGAGTCCGCACGCTTTTATCAGATACGGCAATAATTAAACATTCGTGATGGATTCCCAAGTGTAACTACCTGAGTTCATGGATATTATCAAACCATCTTGCTCGTGGTCTATCATAGAGCCTTCTGATAGTTGGCTCGGCTTAAAGAATTGGTGGAATTAATATTGATAATGTAAAATTTGAATAAATCGAATATGTACCTATTTTTTACTACCCACAAGGGACTAAGCACAGAGGCGACAAACAAGGACAGACAAACGGATTAAGACGATTATATCGACCCCAGTGCGTAACTGGTACTTATTTAATCGACCCCTAAAGGATGAAAGGCAAAGTCGACGTCGGCGGAATTTGAGCTCAGAACGTAACGGCAAATGAAATACGGCTACGCATTTCGCCAGGCGTGCTAACGTTTCTGCCAGCTCACCGCCTTATTAGATCGAATATGTACCTTTAATCTATTAAAACTGTAGAAACAAGAAAACAAAAATTTTATTAAGTTAGGCGTAAAACATTATCTGCACCACAATCACGTGATTCAGCCAAGCTTTATATTCTTTATCGCCCATGTTTTCCTTACAAACACTGATCTGTAAATTTTCATCGGATCCATTAATGTCAGGTGTCTGTGTTATCCCACAATAGTGATTGGTGATGGACACAATGTTATTATTACTTGTTCAAAACAAATTAGATTCTTCTGATATTCCTGAAGTCTTGCTTAGAGCATCATGTATGATAAAAGAGACATTAATTTTGATTTTGAAAGGTCCAGGTTCGTGAGAGACGTGTGTTATTACCAGTGACGTTACACTACATTCATTAGAGAATACGAAACATTAACACAATGCTTGATAAGACTGTCTCTCATCAATAAAGATTATGAAGGATATTTCAACGTTTAAATATTTCAATATTCGCTTTTGACTGGTGGCAGATTATTCGAAGATAGACAGAGAGAGGGAGAGAGAGAGAGAAGGAGCGAGACAGACAGATGGAGACAGACAGACAGACAGGGGCAGAGAGAGAGAGAGAGAAAGTGGGAGGGAGAGAAAGCGGGAGAGAGAGTGAGAGCGTAATACTCTGAGAGAGAAGTAATGTATGTCAAATAATATTCATCACAAGATTGTATTTACGAATTTAAATTCATCAATTTATGTCAATTCATATTAATGAGAATATCGAGAATTCTACCATTCAAGTTTGATGTGTTATGGTTGTGTGTTGATGTTGTTGTTGTGATGCTTTAATCCCAAGTTAACTCTGATTAAGTCAGCCAGTTATAAAAGACAACTAAGCCATCATCATTCCGATATTTCAAATGCATTACGTGTCTTAAACAACATTGTACAATGTGCCCTTTCTTTTTTGGTAGAATAAGATGTAACTTCTTGAGGATTTGGTTGATTTTTCTAGCAACTCAAGTGACGTTATAGTGAATCCCTTTACATTCACTCAAAAAAAAATCATTTTTTTTCTTTTCTTTCTTTAATTTTTTGTCTGAGAATTCATGTCAAATATTATTGGGTGGTCAGATAAATTTATTCATTTTTATTTCCACTTATTTTAATCT
>NC_043018.1:29781606-29784106 GCF_006345805.1 Octopus sinensis
AAATACCTAGGAGACGTTTATGAAGATATTTATGGTATGCTTCTTCTGGTTTATTTCTAAAAGTAGAAAAAATAAAATAAAATAAGTCAATGTTATTTACCTAAATGGAAATGGATTCGCAAAATGAAATTACTCGCGCGCACTTGAGGTTAAGCGTGATTTCATAAGCCACTGCTATAAGCAGAAATACACATACGCATGGACACAAATACACGTATATACACTACATGTTCACATGCATTCATGTATATGTGTATGCATGCGTGCATATATTTACTGTTATATATACGTGTGTACGTGTGTATGTGTATTTGGTGTATAAATACATACATATATATATATATATAATATTACACACACACTTATATATATATATATTATATATATATATATATATATATATTATATATATATAATATATATATATATATATATATATATATATATATATATATATACATAGTGTCTGTGTACGAATATTCTATATATATATATAATATATGTGTGTGTATAATCATACCTACATACGCACAGGGACACACAATATATACATATTTATATATACAAGCATATATACTTGCATGTATATATATGCATGTATTTAAATGCATGTGCATAAATAAATATATAAATATATGTGTGTGTGTATGTGTGTATGTTTATGTATAGACGTGCATACACACACATAAGCACACAGACATAGATCTCAATCGAATATAATTTCCTGCTCCTTTTCAATTGCCGGTTGAATTTACAATGTCATAGATAACTTCACACTCTCTTGAATAATTATATTTCCTTTTCACACAACGCTACTAGTTCATAAGAGAAAATGTATATATGTATAATATATTAGATTAAACTCCATATATGAGTTGATATATAACATTTATCAGACACCAGGGAATGAAAATTAACAATTACAACAAAATTTGGACATATAATTCAGAGGAATGATACCAAATTATATGAAATTCATCTAACGCGTTTGCAATCATAATATATACTAAAAAAAGTCAAGATATTTTTAATAATAATCATCACTTCCGTATCTTGTAGTGATAGTCGACACTATCGAAAGCTTTTGACTGATCTATGTTGATAATGGTCCTAACTTACCCAGGTTGTTTATATCTTCTCCAAATTGTTTCATATGTGACGGAATTTCTCGTAGATGGTTCTTTGGAAATCCTGCAGACTTGCACAAACCACCGAAGATGTGCAGTAATAATTTTGCTAAAACCTTGCACAAAATCTTAAATTATGCATTAAGCAGTGTTACAGTTTGGATATTAACTAAAATATCACCTGTGTTGATGTCGTTTCTCAGCGCTGTGAATTCGCCCTGGTTCACTGAACTGGGAATTTTTCTGTTGTGTTGTTAATCGTGGTAGATATTTACCAAGAGGTCACCAAACAAATCTCACGTAAGCGTAGGAGTGGCTGTGTGGTAAGTAGCTTGCTTACGAACCACATGGTTCTGGATTCAGTCCCACTGCGTGGCACCTTGGGCAAGTATCTTCTACTGTAGCCTCGGGCCAACCAAAGCCTTGTGAGTGGATTTGGTAGACGGAAACTGAAAGAAGCCCGTAGTATATACGTATATGCATATATATATATATATGTCTGTGTGTGTGTGTATGTTTGTGTGTCTGTGTCTGTCCCCCCAACGTCGCTTGACAACCGATGCTGGTGTGTTTACGTCCCCGTAACTTAGACTTTCGGCAAAAGAGACCGATAGAATAAGTACTAGGCTTACAAAGTCGTGCCAATTTTTAGAGGAAACAAAAAGGTCAATAAATACTTACCATTATATTCTTAATCAACCAAATATGAACCATTTTGTTGCACAATGCGTCTCCATCTTTCCTTTAACTTGAAAATACCATCTTCCCCGAATTGAGGTGGTTTCATGGCAAAGAATTCATCAAGGTATCTTTTTCCGTCATCCAAGGAACTGAAATTTTTACCATTAGGACTATTCTGCAAAGACCTGAATAAGTGGAAATCCGAAGGAGCAATACTTGATGAACATGGAAGGTGGGGTAACACATTCCAGCTGAGCTGTATCAACTTTTGTCGAGTTCCCAAAGCATCAAGTGCCGAAAATGAACTTTCTTATCTTCCATTTTAAAGGGTTACAGAATTAACACAGGTTATAGGAATATAAACCTTCTTCCACGAAAAGATAGCTTAAACTGTGCTCTAAATGGAGGAATAGTCAAATCCTATTTTATGGACTTAAACATGTTCTAAAATATGTCGAAATGTAATCTACTATAAATCGGCACGAACTTTGAGGACAACACAATATTATTCATCTTCGTCAAGAACTTCGTATGGTGTTTGTCATTTTGGCAGAGAAGTGTATTTTAAAAAGCCTTGTAATAGTGTTTTACACATTCTTTTCTCTGAAAATTAGTCAAAGAATTAGTCAAAGAATACATGAGATATGTCTATCAATGTCTTTTTTCTTTTTTCTTTTTTTGCAGATTTTTTT
>NC_043018.1:29796606-29824106 GCF_006345805.1 Octopus sinensis
TGGTTTTAATAAATTGACGTCAGGGGTTTAATTTCATATAATGAATTATAAATTAACAAGCTTTAATACCAAAGTCTCTTGATGTTTATGAGCACTGTTTAGAATATATTTGAATATTCTCTAATGCTTCAAATTTACAATAAGTTTTTATTTTGTTAATGTTATTTTGTATAGAATATCTCTACAATATATTAACAAAATTATGTAAAAAGCACTGCTAATGCAGTAGAACGGATTATTGACTTATAAAACATTTAATACACTTTATTGGCTGCATAACGAAATAACACGTAACTACAAGTCATTAGTAACTTCTTAGTTGTGTGAAATTGCGGTAACGTGAAACACGGAGACTGGATGCTGTAAAAGGTCAAATTTTAGACATCGTTTTACATACATACATACATACATACATACATACATATGTCTGAGATTCGAACCCGCGATCCCTCGACCGCGAGTCTGCTCTCTAACCACTAGGTTATGTGCCTCCACGCATACATATATGCATACATACATATATGGGTTTGTCCCTTAACGTATTTATTACACACAAAAACCTATTGACACACATGCACACCCACACACACACACAAATATGCATTACAATACGATGCACTTTATTAACGAACGGCTTGTATTCTACAGAGGGGAAAGCCATATAAACTTCAGATAAATGCATGTTTGTGTGTGTGTTTATGTGTGTGTGTGTGTGCGTTTTATCTGTGTATCTGTTTGTGTATCTCTGTACGTGTTTGTGTGTATGTTTCTGTATGTATCCTGAATGTTCGTGCGTATTCGCGCATGCGTAGATATCTGTATATATTTGTGCATATACAGGTCTGGGGGAATCTTTCATAATGACATATACATAATTGACTCTTCCTCCGAAACACTCGACAGTGAACGAGATATTCTATACGAGCATAACAAATCTTCTATTACACTTCTCAAATACACAAGAGCGAATTTAAACGTAGGAAACCATGTGATATCCATCAGACATTCTGTTGGTGTAGATCAAATTTTATTATTATTTCTTCCCATTTAGTCAACATCGTTTGTATAAACGGTAATAAATCTTCAGCTTGTAGTCTTTTAGATTCATAATCTGGTGGAATGCCGACCAAAGACAATCGATAGTAAAACCCAGCAAAACAAAAATAATAAATCACCCAACAAAACCTAGGATTATTAAGTCATAAACACAGCTTCATCTCCAAGTACAAACTTAGCAGCCTTCGAGGTGTAACATTTCAGAATGGTTGCTTATTTTTGACTTTTACAATTTAACTGTTGTTGCATCGAACACTGATAGCCAACGAATCTATATTGCTTAGATTCTCTTTTTCTTATACTTTTATCTTTTTTCGCTTTTGTTTTTGCATCAAGACAGGCAAAGAGATAAATACTAACGTTCAAAGGTTAAATTTGAGGAGCGCCATATTTCTATATATATCAGTGAAGAATCTGAAATAAAACGTGTTAACGCTCTGTAAACTCAGCTACTAAAAAAATACCATGAAACAAGTAAACTTAAGTTAGACTGACATAAATTTATTCCAATTTTTTTAAAAATTTCTTTCTATATTAAAACTCATTTTCTATCAGTGAAACAATATTTCATTAGACGCCATTTTGTTCGAATCTAAATATTGTTTGTGAAATAATGAATAAATATAATGTGTGCGTGTGAGTGTATGCGAGTATGAGTGTGTGTGCGTGTATGTGAGAGAGAGAGAGAGAGAGAGAGAGAGAGGCGGAGGGGAAACTTCTATGTGTGTGTATGTGTCCATGTGTGTGTTTGTGCGTGTGTCTATGTTTTTAACAAGTAGCTGCCACTGTGAAGCATTTCATCCCATTGAACCAGGAATCTCTGACCTTGATTCGCTTTGGTAGATTCTCAGTTACATGACGTGCGTCTCGACCAATAACAGCAACACAGTTGAATAGCCTTTGTCCTCTCTCGGGGTGTAGGCATCTTCCCAATATACATCCACTATGATCTAAAGTTCAGCAGCATCATAGCAGTGGCTAGCAAAGCCAAGTCTGCGTAGAGTAAAAACAGGAGAAATGAAACAATACGTCCACAAAATCTTATATTTTGGGCTTGTCCTCGTGGCACGAGATATTTTGAGTCCTCGCTAAAAATTTGTTGTATATACAATGAAGATGGTGCTGAGGCCCCTTAAGGCAGCGAGCTGGTAGAATTGTTATCACGCTGGGAGAAAATAATTAGTGGTAGGTCGACTTTGCCTTTTATCCTTTCGGGGTCGATAAATTACGTACCAGTTACGCACTGGGGCCGATGTAATCGCCTTAATACCTATGTCTGTCCTTGTTTGTTCCCTCTATGTTTAGCCCCTTGTGGGTAATAAAGAAATAGGTATTTCGTCAGGCGGCGAGCTGGCAGAAACCTTAGCACGCCGGGCAAAATGCGTAGCCGTATTTCGTCTGCCGTTACGTTCTGAGTTCAAATTCCACCAAGGTCGACTTTGCCTTTCATCCTGTCGGGGTCGATAAATTAAGTACCAGTTACGAACTGGGGTCGATGTAATCGACTTAATCCCTTTGTATGTCCTTGTTTGTCCTTTCTGTGTTTAGCCCCTTGTGGGTAGTAAAGAAATAGGTATTTCGTCAGTCTGTATGTTCTGAACTCAACTTCCGCCAAGATGGACAATTTTCTTTCATCCCTTCGAGGTACATAAAAAGAGTACGAGTTGAGAACTGGGGATGATGTAATCAATTTACCCTTCCACCAAAATTGCTGGACTTACGCCAAGTGAAACCGATACAGAAATTTCCTTTTTGAAGTCCAGGTTTCAACTTCACAAAGATGAATGCTTCCTTCACACACCCGGAAGAAAGCAGTCATCTTTGTTGATTCTCAATCACTTAATTGCCAAATGATTAGGAACTAGTGGAAATCCAGACTTGTAACTTGTATCTCAGAAAGTCTTTTTTCCTGTCAGCAACTTAAAGTCCCTAAGCTTCTACAGTTATATGCCGTCTTTTTATAAATTTGCAGGTGGTTTTCAACAATCGCAAAGAGAAGAGAAATAAGAAAGGATATATATAATATATATATATATATATATATATATACAGAGAGAGAGAGAGAGAGAGAGAGAGAGGGAGAGAGAGAGAGAGAGGTGGGTGACGATGAAACGGCTTAGAGACCTACCTATATATTTCAGTATAGTATATTAACTTACCGCAAGAAATATCACAAGAAATTCTATGTTTCTTGATCGCAAAAGAATTAACGATGAACTGCATTCTTTTGTTATATTATCTGAGTTTAATTTAAAACATTGTGGTAACTTCATGACAGTTACATTCGATTAGAGACAGTTATTTGAGGTTTATACCAGACTGAAGCTCGCGGGAAGCCGTGCGTTTCCTCGGGGCACTTGCTGTTATAGCACCCTCGTTTGAAAATTCTCCAAATATATTGTCAACCGTCTTCTCACATAAAAAAGAAATAATCTGCAATGTTGTCTTTTAACGTTATAGGATTTTCAAAGGAATATTTCAAAGAAACAGAAAGCCTTTGCTTCTGTTTACTTTGGCACTGAATACACATCCATATCTTTTACAAAGTCGAACAGTTCTATTGTAGAATCTACAACAGCATTATAGATAAATGGTAATCCATTAATTCTTTGTTGACCATCCTGTGATCATCCTTGAGCATATCTCTATTTATATTTCTGGATAACGCTTGGATTTAACAATTTTTCAGCTTAATATTCTTTTGTACTCTAGGCACAAGGCCCGAAATTTGGGAGAAGAGACCATTCGGTTAGATCGACCTTTTGTGTGCAACTGGTACTTAATTTATCGGCCCCGAAAGGATGAAAGGCAAAGTCGACCTCGGCGGAATTTGAACTCAAAACGTAAAGACAAAGGAAATAAGTATTTCGCCCGGCGTGCTAACGTTCTTTATTTCTTTATTGCCCACAAGGGGCTAAAAACATAGAGGGGACAAACAAAGGCAGACAACGGGATTAAGTTTGTTATATCGACCCCAGTGTTTCAGTGGTACTTAATTTATCGACCCCGAAAGGGTGAAAAGTAAAATCGACCTCGGCGATTTTTTGAACTCAGAATGTAAAGACTGATGAAATACCACAAATCATTTTAAACTTGCTGCCTTACATTTTCAGCCTAATATTCTGTTCTACTCTAGGCACAATGGATGGTGGTGTGTTTATGTCTCCGTAACTTAGCGGTTCGGCAAAAGAGACGGATAGAATAAGTACTAGGCTTCCAAGGAATAAGTCCTGGGGTCCATTTGCTCGACTAAAGGCGGTGCTCCAGCATGGTCACAGTCAAATGACTGAAACAAGTAAAAAGAAAAAGTAAACAAAAGGACTATTATTTACTACGATTGTTTCGGCCCATTATACTCCGGTGCCTTCCGAGCGAGCTGTTGCACAAGGAGTTGTAGTGCATCATAGGTCCAGATGTATCTTGTCAAGTTACCTGTCAAAAGGTACATCGTCCATTAACTTCTGTTTCACTTACATCCGTTCGAAAACATTTTGCTAGTTTTAGTTCGCTACTCGTCTAAACGAGAAACAGCTTCTCTTGGAGCTGTTTTAAATAATAATAGAAATAACACCTACTAAAAGTGTTGACCTTTTTTCTTTCGTTTGTCAACTCACTCACATTCATAGATACATACACACATACATACACAGACACAGACAAATACACAGATACATACACATATATGTATGTCTCTGTGTGTGCATATATATATGTACGAGCAAAATGCCCCCCCTCCAATGGACGGTGCTGAGTTGTCAAACATTTAAACCAAATTTTCTCAAAACAACTTGTCCGATGCGCGTACAAATTCACGTTCCCACGGCTTCATCAATCGCATTCCCACCTGGAAGCGATTTTTGTAACTTTTTCAAGACTTATACACGCCCTGATACCGTCGGTATCTACATATCAAATTTGGGCGCGATCGGATGGAGGATGCCCGAGATCCTAGAAGACACATACACAGACAGACAGAACGGATTTTATATAATATATATATATGGGCTTCTTTCAGTTTCCCTCTCTCAAATCCAATGACAGAGCTTTGGTTGGCCAGGAGCTATAGTAGACGACTGTTGCCCAAGGTGCCATGCAATGGGAATAAACTTGAAACCATGTTGTTTGGAAGCAAGCTTGTTACCAGTCGCCCACGTCTGCGCCTATAATTTTACTCTAATGTTTTTTAGAATTATCTCAGAGGCATTAAGACTTTACAATATTTCATCGTACTTCGAATTTATCACATAAAAACTGATTTACAAGCTACATTTGTATTTTCTAAATCTCAAATAATAGTTTTATAAAATACAACAGTTTTATTACTGAATGTAAAATGTATATTTCAAATTGTATAAAGAACGTCAGGTGACTAAAAGAGAATTGTTAATAATTGAAGCAAACCAATGCCTTGAATCGATTTTTAACAAAACCTATGTAAGAAGCATCAAAGAATTGTCCTGTAATAAAATCGTTTTTATGTGAATTCTTGAAATTTAAGCAATATTTATGGCCGTGGCATCTGTTTGTTCAACCAATTTTAAAATTTCTAATTTTGTCTGTGTCTTTATCTGTCTGTCCATCGATTAGTTATCTGTCAATCTTTCACGTACATTCCTCTCTATAAATATATATATATGTGTGTGTGTATGTGCATATAGATATATATATATATATTATATATATATATATATGTTTGTGTATCTGTGAATATATGCATATACATGTGAATGCACATGTGTATATGTATATATGTATGTATATATGTAAATAAGTGCACGCGTGTGTGTGTCTGCATATATGTATATATATATATATATATATACATATATATATATATATATATATAAATATATATGTATATAGATAGATAGATAGATAGATAGATAGATAGATAGATAGATAGATAGATAGATATTTGCATACAGAAATACATACATTAATATATTTATCTACACATTTGCATATCCATCTAATTAATTATTTTTGGATTTAGCAAAGTATTAAAAATAATTCATTTTATATGTCTGTGTAATTATATGTAAATTTGTGCACCTTCTGAAGCAGCTTAAAGACTGTATTGCGAACTGACAAAATGAGTGGAGGAACAGATAAAACGACACAATGCTTTTGTTTCGATAGCCTGCACTCCGATTTCAAATCCTTCTTTGGTCTGCGTCACATATCGTTCTTCCGAGAGTCTTAAAATAAAATCCCAGTTCAGCGATGGATTTGATTTTCCCTCCACCCTTCTTTCCTTTGTCTTTCTGTCAATCTCTCTTGTCCTGTCTGTCTAACTCTCTCTCTCTCTCTCTCATTCGCTCTCTCTGTCTAGCTCTCGCTCTCTCTTTTCTTCACTCCATCTTCCACATTCTCTCTTCCTCGCTCTCTATCTCTCTTTCCTTCTCCATCTCTCTCTCTCTCTCTCTCTCTCTCACTCTCTCTCTCTCTCTCCCTGCTTTCTCTCTTTAAATCAGACCTTTTGCGACACGAAGAGTTGAAGCTGACAATTGACAATGTACTGGAAACGATAAATGGTTAAAAAAAATATTCCCATTAAGAACTAACTACATTTTCCCCAAAGAAATAAATCCGGTAATAACTGAATTTGTGTGATGTGTGTGTGCGCGCGTGCGTGTGCGTGTTTGTGTGTATGTATGTGGGCGTGTATACATGTACATGTATTTCTGTTATTTTATGTTATATGAAATTTTTACTAGTCTCAAACAACACTTACATGTATATATTATTATTATTATCATTATTATCATTATTATTATTATTATTATCATTATTATTTTTATTATTATTATTATTATTGAGTGAGAGAGCAGTGCATGCCATCAAAGTGACACTGGTGTAAAATATACGAAGCCCAGTATACCCATCATGACTACCCGTCTGATAAGGGTACACTAGGCACTATTATTATTATTATTATTATTATTATTATTATTATTATTATTATTATTATTATTATATGTTTTGCTTTATACTTGTACAATTCTCACCCAGAGACCTCAAGAGACAACAGGTTGGAAGTTCGTTTTGTTGTTATGCCTAGTTGTGCCATATATTTGGTTTTGTATTTAGTGTTGTACTAGTGAATGTCTAAAAAATAAAAACGAAAATTAAGTTTGTTTTAAAACTTGAGATTACATAGAAAGTATTTTGCGTAGGATATGAGCAGTTCCCATGAGCACTATCTTTTGAATTTCTGCGATTTTGGGGGTACCAACTCTGCTTGCAACACCAGTTTACGCAAAACATTGAAGTGAAAACTTAAGTAATGTTTGCAGTTTTAAACATTAGAGTGGCTGTGTGGTAAGAAGCTCGCTTCCCAACCACATGATTCTCGGTTCATTCCCACTGTGTCCCACCTTGGGCAAGTGTCTTCTACTATAGCGGCGGCCAGACCAAATCCTTGTGAGTGGTGTGTTTTCCGTCCCTCATAAATTAGCAGTTCGGCAAAACAGAACAATAAATAAGTAATAGGCTTTGGGCTTTAACTACCTTTTCTAAGGAAAAGGTCTCCTCTTTCGTGTATAAATGCGTAAACTGTTTGTACACTATCATAAACGTGTATGTGTGTGTGTGTAGAATTTATTTAAAGTGCCCAGTGCATGAATTTAAGCGGTTTTCATAGTTTCGTATGTTGACTAATAATGATTAATCTCCAGTCAAATGAGTGAAATAAGTAAGATATAAGAGATATAAGGCCATTAGAAGCGCTTAAATACATGTATTGTGGCCGTTAAATAAATGCTATTTATCTCCCACAAAATGGAGTACGTTTTTTGTTGAATTTTCCATCACGAAGCAGTACATTATATATATGTATGTATGTATATATATATATATAATATATATATATATATATATATATATATATATATATAATATATATATATATATATATATATATATATATATAGATAGATAGATAGATAGATAGATATATAGATAGATAGATAGATAGATATAGATAGATAGATAGATAGATAGATAGATAGATAGATAGATAGATAGATAGGTGTGTGTGCGTGTGTGTCTGTGTATGTGTATGTGAGTGTGTGTGTGTGTGTGTTTGTCTGCATGTGTGTGTATGTGTGTGTGTTTTTATATTTGTGTGTTTGTGTGTGTTTGTGTGTGTGAGTGCAAGCGCGTATGCGTATGTCTATATGGCTATAGGTAAGTTTGCATTTGTGCGTCATTGAGGCCCTACAAAGACACAAACACATACAGGAAGTGGCACTCGTGTTGTGCGAGCGTTTATCTCTATAATCCGATGACATACAGATGTCTGTTTAAGGTAATCCCATTTGTCACCTCATTCCCTGATAGCAAAACGATGCAAGACTGGTAACGCGAGCAGGTTTAACCATTTGAAGGCGACCAATAACTTAGAACTTTCGTCTACCACCCCTGCTTCAAACTATACCGATGTGCCACGGACCTGACTAGTCATCTGAGAGGTCATGGATGGAAAGTCAGAAATGCAATTGACAACGAGAAGACACAAGGACACGGCAATCAGGTGTAATGATGGAGGAATTGCCATGCATGTATGTACAGTGAACTCACGTAGGTTACTGGTTACGGTAATCGGCTCATGATCGTAAGGTCATACGTTCGATACCCGAGAGCATGTTGGGCCCTCGAACAAGGCACCTTATTTCACCTTGCTGCAGTCCACTCACCTGGCAGAAATGGAGAGTACCTGTATTTCAAAGGGCCAATCTCTCTAAGAACTACGATGAGGTTACTCGAGCATGTGTGTGTGTGTGTGTGTGTGTGTGGTGTGTGTGTGTGGTTCTCAGCCACTTGCACATTAATTTCACGGGCAGGCTGTTCCGTTGATCGGATCAACTGGAACCCAATATATATGTACTGTATATTTTTGATATGAAGAGAGAATTTTTTTTTAAATTTAATTACGCAAGTGCTTTACAAAGTACAAGATGAGAGTTCAGCTTCCTCTAAAATAGATCACTCTGCTCTTCGTATTGAATTTCTTTTCTTTTCTCCTTCTGATGTACACATATTAGAAATGTGAGAGAGAAAACAAAAGAGAAAACGCGGGAAGGAGAGGCCAGGAAATGAGGATTCTGTAAATATATTGTTTGGATAGAATAAGGTGAATTTAAATGGAAGAAAACTATATTCTCTTGGCTCCGAACAATTTTAAAATACAATAGATTTTAATCACAGCTACAGTGTTTTCATTGTGGTTATTGTTCTTGTTTTTTTTTATCTCTTTTCTTCGTTTTATTTAATTAACAACGAATGGCTGTGGCATTTAAGAAATCTTAATTTTTATTTCATGGAATTTAAATGGAAAATTCCATGTCGTCCTAATGCTATACACTACTTAGACGAAATATTTTCTTGAACGAAAATACACAAGCAAACGATGCAATCATCTCTCTTTGTCAAGATCTAAGTGTGATACAAGATTACAAAATAATTATTGTGACGTAAATCTCGAATTCACTTTATTTGTCACGAAAAAATTTTAATTACTAAACCTCAGGCATTAATATTGATTGGAACACAACACAAAATGTTATAAACTGTTTATTTTTTAATCAACCTAAAAAAAAAAGAACCATTCAACCAGTTCTAAAGGACTTCATTAGGAAAAAAAATCAAAGAATCACACGTTCCTAAGCAACTAAATGTGAAATATTTAATTACAAAGAATTTTAATTAATTTTTTTTTAATAAGAAATACAATGGTTAACCTCAAATTAAATTGTTGAACTAATATCTCTGATAGTATTGGAAAAGCTAGAGAGGGCAAGTGCTGAGTGTTGAAAAGTGAAGTTTATATACAACTACGTACACACAAACACTCGTTTGTTTATGAGTCTGTATAGGTGTATGTGGGAGTGTGTGTGCGCGCGCACGTAGTTACATGTGTGCGTGTGTATATGAGTGTGCGCTCGTTATTCGCTGACTTTCGTCTCAGTAGAATCGGTCAAGCATTGATTAAATGCTAAATGGGTAACACCGATGGCCAGGGCTACCTTTTCTTCATTCTATGCGGCGAATGTTATTTTACTGAGCAAGTTTCTATGCCTATTTGCCATTACATTAATGATTATTAGTCAACATATGAAACTATGAAAAGAGCTTATATACATGCATTGGGCCCTTTAAATAAATCAGTTATGAAAAGCAAAGTACATGCTACAAAGCCAGACGTGTTAGTGAGTACCGGCGATGATTTAGATAGATAGATAGGTAGTTAGATAGATAGATAGATAGATAGATAGATACATACATACATACATACATACATACATACATACATACATACATATATACATAGATAGATAGATAGATAGATAGATAGATAGATAGATAGATAGATAGATAGATAGATAGATAGATAGATAGATAGATAGATAGATAGATAAATTTCTTTTATTAGCCAAACAGGGCTGAATACAGAGGGGACAAATACAAATGCAGAGCTTTTCTTTTCGAGGGTGGAAAAAAAAGAAAATAAATGTAAGATTGCGATCAAAAGGGATCGAGAGGAGGAAAAAAAGAAAAGAAATCGTGTATCACAGAATTAATGATAAAAACATTGATAAAACAAAATTGGGTTCATCTGTGGGAAGAAAAGCCTACAGAAAAGACCACGGGAACCTCAGTCAGGGAGGAAATAACCACATGAGATCAAAATGCTCTCTTTCTTTCTTTTTTACGATCTACAGGATCATGCTCAAAATGGTTTCGTCACTCGGACGCACCATCTTTGCAACATTCACCCATCTTTTTTTGAATCTTTCGCGAGACAAAACTTCCCTCTCCATTCTCACCTTCCTTTTCAAGTGGTACTTGAAAAAGTTGATGAGC
The DNA here is from genome assembly GCF_006345805.1 of Octopus sinensis. Taxonomy (NCBI): domain Eukaryota; kingdom Metazoa; phylum Mollusca; class Cephalopoda; order Octopoda; family Octopodidae; genus Octopus; species Octopus sinensis. The sequence goes on from NC_043018.1 coordinate 29,807,527, forward strand.
GATTGGCCAGAGAGGTAAGTGTTTGTCTCTAATCCTTTCGCTCGGGTCCACCACACACATTCTTTCACCATGGCCACCAGTACGATGAAAACTGCCTTGTCTTCCCGGTTGAGGGAAGGGGGCGGAGCAATTATCACGATAGACTCGGCCGATAGGCGGATTCGTCCCACACGTGACAGCAGCCGTTCGGCATAAGCCCACAGGTCTGAAATGGTTGGACATTGCACGAGTGCGTGCAGAACGGTTTCGTCGCTCTGACCGCATGTCGGGCAAGTCGGTCCAGTGTGTCTAGAACCGTGTCTGTAGAGCTTATCCCGAACAGGTAATGCTTCTCGATAGCACTTCAGGCCAGGGATCTTTGGTGATTGTTCATAGGTCCCGGCCCGAAAGTTGTCCTGAACAGGCGGGTCAGGTGTTCCTCGTCGACGCTCAGACTCTGCCCGAGTTCGTCGTCGCACCTCCCCTCCACTAATCCTCTATAGAATGCCTTTGTTGTGATGGAGTCGCACAAGTTCGATCCCGGACGGCAGAGTTGCTTGAGAGCAACGCGACACTCGCGGTGCCATTCGCCTAACCTCGGTCTCTGCTTGATCTATGACTGTAGTTCGTCCAAGGAGACGAGCTGCGGGAAAGCGCGTCGCACAAAAGGCGACCACAGCTGTCACCGTTGTCTATGAAGCGCATGTCTGCGCATCATCAACCACGGCATGTCCAGCCCTCCATTTAGCGGGTGTTGACAGCAAACGCATCGCCTAACTATCGGAACGTTTCCCTTCCGCAGGAAGCGGAAGAGTATACGTTCCAGTTTGGTGATGGTAGGGTCGGGAGCAAAGCACGACGGTCAGACGATACTCGATGACGGATGCGATGTACGCGTTCGCCACCTCCGCACGACCTATTAGGGATAGCTTTCTCTCAGCCCATTTCTGGGTGAGAGTAGCCACCCTAGTCGTTATCTCGCCCCAGTTCTTCTCCATTTGGAGGTCCGGACCGAACCAGACCCCGAGCAATTTAACCGGTCCGTCCGTCCAGCGTCCCACGATGGAGACGCTGTTGGACGCCATGGGCCTGCTTCTCCAGGTGCCGAGCCGCAAGCCCACTGACTTTTCCCGGTTAATTTTTGCTCCCGTTACCGCTTCGTATTCTTTTAGTGTCTCGCCGACCAGCTCGATGTGCTCTTAGCTCGACACTATGACGGTGACGTCATCCGAGTATGCAGACACGCTCCTCCCGCATCCCAGCTGTCGTGGGATGCCCCTCAGCGTCGCCAGTTTCCGCAGTAGTGGCTCAAGAGTCAATACATACAGCAGCGATGAGAGGGGGCATCCCTGACGAACCGAACGCATGATGTTAAACGGTCTGGATAGATGACCATTTACGCGAACTACTGAGCGGATCCCGCTGTATAAGGCAGCGATCCAACCGCGGAAAACTGGACCAAAACCAGCCGCTTTAAGGACAGCCTCCAAGTAGTGATGGTCTACCCTATGGAAAGCTTTTGATTAATCCAAATTGATCAGCACCCCACCCATGCCAGGATTCTTAACTACCCTGTCTATGATGTAGCGCATCAGATGGAGGTTGTCATGAATACTTCTACCCGGCACGGCGCATGTTTGCGCCTTGTCGATTAGTTTCTTGATGACAAGCGCCAACCTCTCGGCTAACACCTTGGCCAAAATTTTCAAATCTGCGTTGAGCAGACTGATGGGCCTGAAATTATCTATGACGTCCCCCTTGTTTGGGTCTTTCTTAATCAGTGCCACTGCTCCTCGCTTTACAAAAGCAGGAATACTTCCGTTTTGCTGCCAGTTGCAGTAGACAGCTGCCAAGACGCCTCCAAACAAGTCTGGCATATCACAAAAAAGTTCGTAGGGCAGACCATCCAAGCCTGGTGACTTGTCTCTCGCGCAGCCCCCTGTCGCATCCTCTACGTCCGCAGCTGTGATAGGCGTTTCACAAGACTCCACCTCTCTTGCTGAGAGTCGTGGCATCGCATGCAGTTAGGCACTAAAGCCCACTCTGCGTTCTGACCCACTACTTGTCCCAAACAGTTGGGTGAAGTGTTGTTGAAAAGCCCCACACATCCTTTTAGGCTCGAGCAATTCGCGCCCCTGTTCATCTATAAGAGACTTGATGGTGGCTCTGTTGGGCGGCTCCAATTCCTTCGTTCCTCAGAGCACGCATCCTAGCCAGTTCTAAGTGCCTCTTCTAAAACCTTAACTAATTCTCCCTCTATTCTATTTCGGTCTAATGCTAAAGCTTTACTGTATCTGACTGATTCTGCTTTGATTGCTTTCTTTAGGGCATACCACCATCTGTTGTTGATGATGGTACCCGTCAAAGCTCTCTTAACTAATGTGCTGATCCGATCCCTGTAAACCTGTCGTGCTGTAAAAGACGCGTTTAGTTTCCAGTAACTAGGACCCTGCCTATGTGTCTTATCTAAGTCAAGTGTACAAGTCAGAAACTTGTGATCTGTGTAACTGACTATATGAAATTGTGGACAACCTACACTATTTTTATCTATTGTCCTACAGAATACTCTATCTAAGTATGATCTGGACGACTCGATGCGGTTACTCCATGTCCACATTGGAACATTCGGGTGGTCCAGTCGGTACCTGTCAGACAGTTGGAAACGTCTGAGCAGGTCTTTGAGGCATTTGCATCCCCTTCTATTGCTATCTCTGCCCACGTAGTCTAGATGCGTGTCCAGGGTGGCATTCCAATCCCCCACTAAAAGTAAAGGACCAGACGTTCCCATGAAAGACTCTAGACGTCGAAAGAAATCTGATCGGCCTGTTAAGGACGGAGCATAAACTGCTATCAGTCGAAAAGCACACTCATTGCTGCCATCGACATCCAAAACGACCAGCCTGCCTTCCGGGTCTAGAAAAACTGCTCTTACTTTGAGATCCAGACTCTTCCGGAGAAGCACCGCGGTGCCACCTCCGCCCATTACCGGTAGACACGGAGAAAAATAAATGTTGAAATGTGTACCGAAACTGTTCTGGAGTGCCCGCGAGCTGTGGAGTCTGGTCTCACTGATGGCTATGATATTCAGATTTAGTGACTTGATGTCATTTAACAGGTAGCCTTGTTTCCAAGGCGACCCCAAGCCACGTACATTTATACTGCCTATTCTGAGCATATTCCGATAAAAAATTGTGTTTTACACACGAAAAAAAGTGCAAAAAAGGAGAGAGAGAAAAGGTTACTCTGTTTTTCACCTCACAGTCTTCTTCCACGAGGTTTTTGTATAGTTTCTTTGATGTTATTTTTGAAATCTCCCTACTGCATCAGGGTAAAGAGATTTCAGGGTGCTGTATGTGTTCTGTGTTACGTGTATTATTTTAATGTGTTGTGGTGGTGTTGTGCGTGGGTGGTTATTTGTTTTTATGTCGTTTTCAGTTATATTGGTGTTTGACCTAATGTGTTCCATTAGATCGTGGTTGTTTGTGTTTATGGCTGTCAACATTGTTGGGGGGTTTGATGATGGTGTGTTTGTGTTGATGTGTTTGTTTTCTGTGGATGTTTTTGTTTCGAGAGTGGTGAATTTTCCTGCTTTGTTTGTTATCTTTTCTTTTCTTTTTTTCCCCTTTTTCTTCTCCCCCCTGTGGCTATTTGCCAATCTTCTGTGTCTCCTTCGTCTAATGACAAATCAGAGGAATCAGAGCGTGGGAGAGGGAAAATATTGGGGTCTGAAAATATTGTAGACTGTGTTGATTTTGTTGTTGGTGAGCGTGGTGGTGGTGGAGGCGGTGGTGGGAGCAGTAGTAGTCCCGTTGTTGTTGTTGTTAGTGGTGGTGGTGACAGTGCTGTTATCGCAAGTGGTTGCAGCGTTCACTGCCATGTCATTTAGGTTTGCACTTTGCGTGCATGAGTTCTTTTTTTCTTCTCCTAGCGTTTCCAGACTAGGAGAATGTTGGTCGGTAAAGGAACGCGACCAGCGTTCTACAATACAATTTCTCGACAGTTTCGAAATGTCGAGAAAAATTACACAAATTAAATAGGGTTGAAACTGCCCCTAGGGGCGAATTCCTCCCTTGGAAAAGCACTCAAACAAAAGTTGGGTGCCTTACATACCTTATTTACAAAAATGTACAAAAATATGGGCTATAAATAGTCGAAATAAACGATTACCTTCGGAGCCGAAGTGACAGCACGTCCGTAGATAGATAGATAGATAGATAGATAGATAGATAGATAGATAGATAGATAGATAGATAGATAGATAGATAGATAGATAGACAGAGAGACAGATAGACAGACAGACAGAAAGACAGACAGACAGACAGACAGGCAGGCAGACAGAGAGACAGAGAGACAGACAGACAGACAGACAGATAGATAGATAGATAGATAGATAGATAGATAGATATAGATATATAGATAGATAGATAGATAGATAGATAGATAAATAGATAGATAGGTAGATAGATAGATAGATAGATAGATAGATAGATAGATAGATAGATAGATAGATAGATAGATAGATAGATAGATAGATATATTAGATAGATAGATAGATATAGATAGATAGATAGATAAATAGATAGATAGATAGATAGATAAATAGATAGATAGATAGATAGATAGATAGATAGATATATTAGATAGATAGATAGATATAGATAGATAGATAGATAGATAGATAGATAGATAGATAGATAGATAGATAATAAATAGATAGATAGATAGATATATTAGATAGATAGATAGATATAGATAGATAGATAGATAGATAGATAGATAGATAGATAGATAGATAGATAGATAGATAGATATGTTTCTTTATTAGCCACACAGGGCTGCACACAGATAGAGCAAATTACAAGGTAGAGCTTTTCTTTTGAAGGGTTAGAGAAAGAAAAAAAAAAAAAAAAAAGGAAGGGGGGGAGTTTCGATCAAAAGGGATCGTAAAAGGAGAGAAAGAGGACAAAAAAGGGGGGTTAAAAAAAAAAAAAAAAAAAAATGATCAATAGGGATCGTTATCACAGAAATGTCAATATGAAGTGTAAAGGGGAGGACAGGTGAGGTTTACCCGTGGAAAGAAAAGCCTACGGAAAAGACCACGGTAACCTCGGTCAATGAAGTCACATTTTATATTCTTTTTTTTTTTTTTTTTTTTTTTTTTTTCGATTTCTGGTTCATAGGACTATGCTCAAGGTGGCTTCGTCATTCATACGTACGTGCCATTCTTGCTACATTCACCCATCTTTTTTTTAAAACATTCGCTAGACAAAACTTGCCTCTCTACTCTCACTTTCCTTTTCAAGTGGTACTTGAAGAAGTTGATGAGAGATTGACCAGAGAGGAAAGTGTTTCTTTCCAATCCTTTCAGACGCGTCCACCAGATACATTCTTTCGCCATAGCCACAAGGATGATGAAAATAGCTCTTCCTTCCCGTTTGAAGGAAGGAGGCGTGACAATATTGACGATAGACTCAGCTGATAAACCGACTCGTCCCACACGTGACAGCAGTTGTTCGACACAAGCCCACAGGTCGGAGATTGTTGGACACTGAACGAGTGCGTGCAGAACGGTTTCGTCGCTCTGACCGCATCTCGGGCAGGTCGGCCCCGTGTTTCTCGAGCCGTGTCTGTAGAGCTTATCCCGAACGCGTAGCGCTTCTCGGTAGCACTGCCAGGCCAGGGATCTCTGGAAGTTGTCCATTGCCCTGGCCCGAAGTTGTCCTGAACAGGCGGTCAGGTACTCCTCGTCGACGTCCAGGTTCGCCCCGAGCTCGTCGTCGTACCTCCCCTCCACTAAACCCCTATAGAATGCTTTGTTGTGTTGAAGTCACTTAAGGTCGACCCAGGACGGCAGAGTTGCTTGAGAGCAACGCGACACTCGCGGTGCCATTCGCCCTTCCTTCTCGGCCTCTTTTTTGATCCACGACTGCAGTTCGGTCATGGAGACGAGCTGCGGGAAAGCGTGCCTCACAAACGGCGACCACACCTGTTCACCGTCGTCTACATAGAGCCAGAGATGTCGCAGTCTCAGCGCGTGTCTGCGCATCATCAACCACGGCATGTCCAGCCCTCCTTTTAACGGGTGTTGACAGCAAATGGATCGCCTGACCATCGGGACGCATCCTTTCCACAAGAAGCGAAAGAGGATGCGTTGTAGTTTGGTGATGGTAGGGTCGGGACAAGGTACGACGGTCAGGCGGTAGTAGATGACGGACGCGATGTACGTGTTCGCCACCTCCGCTCGACCTTTTAGGGACAGTTTCCTCTCGGCCCATTGCCGGGCGAGAGTGACCACCCTACTCGTTATCTCGTTCCAGTTCTTCTCCACTTGGAGGTCCGGACCAAACCAGACCCCGAGCAACTCAACCGGGCCGTCGGTCCAGCGTCCCACGACGGAGGCGCTGGTGGACGGCATGGGCTTGCTTCTCCAGGTGCCTAGTCGCAAGCCACTGACTTTTCCCGGTTGATTTTCGCTCCTGTCACCGCTTCGTAGTTTTTCAGTGTCTCACCGACCAGCTCGATGTGCTCGTGCTTGACACTATGACGGTGACGTCGTCCGCGTATGCAGACACGCTCGTCCCGCATCCCAATTCTCGCGGGATGCCCCTTAGAGTCGCCAGCTTCCGCAGTAGTGGCTCAAGAGTCAATACGTATAGAAGCGCCGAGAGGGGGAATCCCTGACGGACCGAACGTGCAATGTCGAAAGTCTCGATAGATGTCCATTTACGCGAATTACCGAACGGATGCCTCTGTACAAGGCAGCTATCCAGCCGCGGAAGACGGGACCGAAACCAGCCGCTCTCAGGACTGCCTCCAAGTATCGATGGTCTACCCTATCAAGGCTTTCGATTGATCCAAGTTGATCAGGGCCCCACCCATGCCAGTTCGTTAACTACCCTGTCTATGATGTAGCGCATCAGATGGAGGTTGTCATGGATGGTCCGGCCTGGCACGGCGCATGTTTGCGCCTTGTCGACCAGTTTCTCGATGACAAGCGCCAACCTCTTGGCTAACACCTTGGCCAAAATTTTCAAGTCTGCATTAAGCAGAGTGATGGGCCTAAAGTTATCTATTACATTTCCCTTGTTTAGATCTTTCTTCAGCAGTGTTACGGCTCCTCGCTCACAAAACCAGGAATGCTCCCGTTTTGCTGCCAGTTGCAGTACACCGCCGCCAAGAGATCTCCAAACAAGTCTGGCATACAATTGTAAAGCTCGTAGGGCAGACCATCCAAACCCGGTGATTTGTCCCTCGAGCATTCTGCCATCGCTTCCCGCACTTCCGCCGCCGTGATGGCACCTTCGCAGCACCCTGCCTTTCTTGTCGAGAGTCGTGGTAGGCTATGTAGGTAGGCACTGAAGTCCACCCTACGTTCTTGCCCTCCACTCGTTCCGAACAGTCGGGCAAAATGTTGCTGAAAGGCCTCACACATTTTATTTGGCTCGAAGGGAGTGAGAGAGAGAGATACAGTCGAGTCAGCATCTCACTACTTTGAATTTCGCCTGTACTGAATACACATTTTCCGATAGTTCACATTATGGATATATGGCATATATAGAGGGTGCCCCAAAAGTAGGTTTACAGTTATGACGTAAGCACTTTAATTTTCTTTTAAAACATTTTATTACATTTAAATTTCTCTCTTACAAACTGAAAAGGGAGCTTGACAAAATTAACTGAATTAGCCTAGAATAATGGTGTTATAGTTTCTTTTATGATGAAGATCTTAACTGCTAATATATGAATACAAAAGTGATTGTTGGATAACTGTAAACCTACTTTTGGGCAACCCTGTATATATATATATATATTATGTGTGTGTGTGAATATGTATACATCTCTTTTTTCTTCTGATATATATATATATATATATATATATACATACACACACATAGATATATATATATGTGTGTGTGTGTGTGTGTGTGTGTGTGTGTGTGTGGAGGCGCAATAGCCCAGTGGTTAGGGCAGGGAGGCGGACTCGCGGTTGTAGGATCGCGGTTTCGATTCCCAGAGCGGGCATTGTGAGTGTTTATTGAGCGAAAACACCTAAAGTCCACGAAGCTCCGGGTGGGGCGGATCGATCCCTGCTGTACTCTTTCGTCACAACTTTCTCTCACTCTTTCTTCTGTCGGTCTGCTCGCTTAGCCAGCGGGGTGGCGTCATTTGAAGGCTATAACAATGCTAAGCGCATTGTGACCAGCGATATGTAGCAACATCTGATAGCCTGGTTTCAATATATATATACATATATATTTATTCCGAATTTATAGAAACTAAAAGTCGAATACAGGTGAAGGAACAACAAGAAGGTGCTTTAATTTGACACTCGTGAAGAATGGAAAATTCGTGAACGTTTCGAGCCTGTGCTCTTCGACAGTAAGGATTCAGAGGGAAAAAGTTGAGAGAGCGAAAGAAACGGAGAGAGAAAACAATGTGTAGGGATTAAAGGTTCAACGTGTTCAACATATTTATATATATGTATGTACAGGTATATATATATATATATATGCATTTATGTATGTATATATATATATAATATATATATATATATATATATATATATGTGTGTGTGTTGTGTGTGTGTGTGTATGTATGTATGTTGCTATGTATATATATATTTTATTTCTTTATTCTCTTTTACGCTTCAACCCTAAGGTTGCGGTCATGCTAGAGCACCACCAGTGTAATCACATTTTCAATGAGCCATCTTATATGATTACCTTTTGGCGAAGGAGAAAGTTTGACATTGCTTCCCTCTTTTGTGTTTCCTGCCTTGATATAGGGTCACCTGAGACCTTAAATAGCAGGAGGTCAAACTGGTTCTTGAAAAACATCTACCCCTCCTCCATGAAAATTCCTCAGGTGTTACATGGATTTGAGCTCTTGAATTCCCAAGCTAATGCAGTACATGGTCCTCATTCAAGACGAGATAGCTGGGACCTTTGCGACAGTGCAGTGACGTCCAGTTCGGGGCCTGTGATGTCCAGCACAGTGACGTCCAGCTCTCCATACCTATTTCTACCCACAAGCGGCTAAACACAGAGAGGACAAACAAGGACAGACAAACGGATTAAGTCGATTATATCGACCCCAGTGCGTAACTGGTACTTAATTTATTGACTCCGAAAGAATGAAAGGCAAAGTCGACCTCGGCGGAATTTGAACTCAGAACGTAGCGGCAGACGAAATACCGCTAAGCATTTCGCCCGGCGTGCTAACGGTTCTGCTAGCTCTCCATACCAAAGTTTAGTGCCAGTTCCTCGAGTACCTTCCATAGGCATATCACTCCACACTTCTCCCGCCTTCGCTCGAAGGAGTAGAGTCGTAGTTCTTTAAGTTTCTCCCAGTAGCTTATTTATTATATAAAATCCGGTCTGTCTGTCTGTCTGTGTGTGTCTTTTATGATCTCGGGCATCCTTCATCCGATTGCGCTCAAATTTGATATGTAGATACCGACGGTATCAGAGCTTATATAAGTCTTGAAAAAATTACAGAAATTGATTCCAGGTGAGAATGCATAACTGCACCTTTCATTTTTGTTGTTGTTGTTTTTGTACTGCTTAAAGGCACGTTTCTTTCCTGCCAAGCTTACTATTTAAGCCGTGTTTGTGTTATCAATACTGGTACTTTAAACTCTTCGGTTACATATTTGTGTGAACAAGATCGTTTTTCTTTGGAATAGAAAAAAATCTATCTTTCCTCTTCTTTCGCTGGTGTCTCAAATTTAGGTTAAATCAGTGTTTCTCAATGGGATCGCCTATGGGACAGTCGGACAAGTTATGAGACAATTTGGTTTAAATTTTTGACAACTAAGCACAGTCCATTGGACGAGGGACGTTTTGCTCGTCTGTTCTATGGATACAAGCTTGTTGGTGTAGCAGCGCTCAACTGCCTCAAGTTTTGCTATTAATATATACATGACTGTGTGGTAAGTAGCTTGCTTACCAACCACATGGTTCCAGGTTCAGTCCCACTGCGTGGTACCTTGGGTAAGTTTCTTCTACTATAGCCTCGGGCCGACCAAAGCCTTGTAAGTGTATTTTGTAGACGGAAACTGAAGGAAGCCCGTCGTATATATGTGTATATATATACATGTGTGTGTGTGTGTGTTAGTATGTGTGTGTATGTTTGCGTGTCTGTGTTTGTCCCCCTAACATCGCTTGACAACCGATGCTAGTGTGTTTACGTCCCCGTAACTTAGCGGTTCGGCCTAAGAAACTGATAGAATAAGTACTAGGCTTACAAAGAATAAGTCCTGGGGTCGATTTGCTCGATTAAAGGCGGTGCTCCAGCATGGCCGAAGTCAAATGACTGAAACAAGTAAAAGAGTAAAGAATAAAATAGTAAAGAGAGTATACGATTTATTCAATTTTAAGTTATCTCTGCAGTTATTCTATAGAATTTAGAGCCAGTGCTTACAGCTTCAACGAAGATAGAACAAGAGGTAATGAGAGTGTTTGCCTACTTCAGGAGTTCTTGCTTCTTCTTTTTTAGCACATCTGACTCACTAACCATTCAAGAATATATTCCACAAATATTCACTAAGCTTACTGGCGTATCACTGATGGACAGATTAATTTACGTATGAAACACATAACTGGAAACATGTACGTACATCTATATATATATATATATATATATATATATATATATATATATATATATATATATATATATATGCATAAAGATTAATGGGTAAAGCCCCATCGGTCATGAATGAACGTGGGATTGCACCTGGGAAGTTACCCTCCGGGGCATATACAGTGGTTGGACAAAATAATGGAAATACCTTAAAGCGGTGTATGTTGCCAACTTAATGTGACAGTCCCAGGAAATGGAAGAATGCTACTGCTATTTAGCCCCAAGAAACACTGTTTCTAATTGGCTATGTGACACAAGCGTTCCGTGTACTTAAATTTTCAGGGAACTTACTGTGAACAAGGCTGTTTGGCATTAGATTATAGATAAATAAAAGGAGGGCTGGCAGACACGTTAGCGCGCCGGGCGAAATGCTTAGCAGTATTTCGTCTGTAGTTACGTTCTGAGTTCAAATTCCGCCAAGGTCGACTTTGCCTTCCATCCTTTCGGGATCGATAAATAAAGTACCAGTTTCGTATTGGAGTCGCTATAATCGACTTAATCCCTTTGTCCTTGTTTGTCCCCTTTATGTTTAGCCCCTTGTGGGCAATAAAGAAATATAATATAGATAAATAAAAAGAATAATGTATTTTTTTTATTTATATACATATATATGTATGTGTATTTTTTCAGTGTTTGCAAATATCACGAAAGAAATAAATAAACAGTTGTCGATGTAACAAAAATTCACACAAATATCAAGGATGTAATAGCCTACTTACAAAGATAGAAACTCCAGGTTTCAGGAAAATGTTTTTGTATTACACAGATAAAAAGTAAACGCAGGTGTTATTCAAATCTTTTTTCCTTTCGACATATGTTTCGAAGAAAACATTGGTATTATTCCAGAAGGAATAAAATGGTGTAAAATAATGTAATCTTCTCATGAGGGAAAGAAAGAAACCAAACACATAAAAAAAACACTTTAGCAGATTGTGATGACTGCGTATATGAAGGGAACGCTTGCAAGTCTTTTCTAAAAAAGACGTTAGTATATATATATATATATATATATTATATATATATATATATATATATATATTATATATATATATATATATGTATGTATATGTGTGTATGTATGTAATATGTATGTATGTATGTATGTATGTATGGGTATGTATGTACGTATGTATGTATATTTGTAGATCATATACAGGAGTTGGACAGAATAATGGTAATACATTAAAATTTCAAACAAATTCAAAAAAATTCAAACAAATAATATTCAGATCTGAGGACTGTGATGGTCAGATAAGATGTTCAACTTCACTAGAATGTTCAACTTCACTAGACTGTTCCTCGTGTCATTCGGTAACAACTTTAGCTGTGTGAATTGGTGCATTATCCTCCTGAAATATTGTGGTTCACCCCGGAAACAGTCTGCAACCATAGAATAACTTTGATCAGATGAAATGCTTAAATAGTCTTGACTATTAATTCTGCCATGAAGGGAAACCATTGGGCCGGTGGGATTCCATTATATAGCCGCCCAGATCAACACAGATCCTCCTTCATGTTTAGCAGTTGGAAGAAGGCAGTCTGAGTCAAATGCTTCTTTTAGCTGTCTCCACACGTGTATTCGGCCGGTGGTCGGAAATAAGGTAAAGGATGACTCGTCCAAGAAAACAACATTCTTCCACTGCTCTAGGGACCAATTCTGTAGGTTTTTACTCCACTCTAAACGCTTTGCAACGTTTATTTTTGAAAGTAGTGGTTTTCTGATTGCATCCCTCCCGTGAAATACGGCTTTGAGCAGCTCCTGTGGAAGAGTTTTTGTGGAAACTGGGTTCTCGAAGTGCTTATTAAACTATGCAGTAATTTGGGAAGCTGTAATTTTGTGATCCTTTCTAACTATTCGCATAAGAGTACGGCGATCCCTATATGAAAATGTTGGTTTTCTTCCGAAATTTTGTTTCGACGAGTAGGTTTTTTCCCCCTTTCTCAAAGGCTGTCATTACTTTCGAGACATTTTGGTACACTAAGCATTTCGGCTGATTTCATTAAGAGAGCGCCTGCCATACGAGCACCAACAATTTCATCTCTTTGAAAGACTGATAGATCTGTCATTTTAATGTATTTTAATTGCCTTTTTCTGATGATATCTGAAAAGAAACAGCAATATTAGCAAAACATATTAAACAACACTAATAATAAATCGAACTACATAAAAATGAACAAGCTTTTGACGGTTTTATAAATATTTCAAAATTATGATGCAATGATGCTAGGTGTTTCCGTTATTTTGTTCACCCCTGTGTTATATATATATATATATATATATATATATATAATATATATATATATATAGTGTGTGTGGTGTGGTGTGTGTGTGTGTGTGGTGTGTGTGTGTGTGTATGATCTATAAACATACGTACACATTATGCACATACATATACGAATTGCATACCGTAAATTTTGAAACATTTTCAGGAGAGTTATTTATTAATTTGAACAGGTACTTTACTCCAATCTCATTCAAAGTAGAATCATTTGAGTCCAATGCATTTTTTGCAGCACTCCAACCGCTTCGCGAGAGTTCTATGGGTATCCTCTCCAATGAAGATTCCCAGGACACTTGTCACACCCTAGAACTTCTCACTGCGATGAAATCGACGTCCTCCGATGTTCTCTTCCAACTTGAGGAACAACCAAAAGTAAGAGGTAAAATCTGGACTTCAGGAAGGATGAGGGGCAGTTTTGATGCTCAGAATGGCATTGAGGACTAGTTCATTGTACTGTTGTCGGTGTCTAGCTGTATTCAGTAGCGGATGTTCACAGTGGTGTTAGAATCGTCTCCTGAAATCTAGAATAACCAAAGTTAACAGGTCAATTTAATAGACGCATAGTAATGATAATGATATTCTAAAATCATAAATATTAGTACACATTTTAGTACATTTTAGTAGAGACAGTTATGACTGTCCTAGATAGGACAGTCATAACTGTCTCTACTAAAAGTCTCAATACATCTGGAATGCACCTCGTTCATAATTTTGAAATGGTTGTATGTGATATCTATAAACCTCTTATGAGAAATCCAATAACAATGCTGATGAATAAAATATAGCTTCACCCTTTTATTTCTTAGCAGTTTTCTGACATTTTCGATCATAAAAAATCTTTTACAAATGCTGAATGATAATCAGAAAAAAATTCTTTGCCGAGAAACTTCAAAATTTTTTTTATGTTAGTTGCTGCAGTTTCGCAACCTAATCAGACGAGACGCCATTGTGCAGCTTTCTCGCCAATCCTGCGTTAGTTGAATAATATCGTTTTATTTTTGAAGCATGCGAAAATGGATAAAAATATTACCTCTGATCTCCTGGCTTCTAGTAAAATGTATTTAAAATGTTTTATGAGGTATCTAAAAGTATTGTAATAATGAAAGTTAAACAGAGTAGAAACCACAAAACACTGAACTTCAATAAATCTAACTGGTAGCGGTTGGCAAGAACTCTGTAGAAAGCAGACTCGACTGGCAATTGGTTGGACAATGTACTGTTAATAATATTGAAGCTTGGAAGTTTTTCAACTGTCGACCTCTCGGCTACGGCAGAGACGGTTGGTTTTTCTGTACATGATTCTACTTTTGAAAAAGCCATTTTGAAAAATGAAGGAAAGAAAAGAGAAGATTAATAATTTATTTTATTTCTTTGTATTTTTGCCACTCATTTTCAACTTTCTCTCACATTCATTCTCTCTCATCCCGCCTTTCTTTTTCTATCTATCTATCTATCTATCGATCTATATTCGTAAATAAGTATGTATATATGTGTGTATGTATATAACATAAATATATATATATGTGCATAGAGAGAGTGTGTGTTTTTTTTGTATATATATATATATATATATATACATAACCTTATTTTTTATTCTTGTACTTGTTTCAGTGATTTGGCTGCGGTGAAGCTGGAGCAGCACCCTGCAAGATTTTAGTCGAAGAAATCGACCCCAGGACTTCTTTCGAAGCCTAGTACTTATTCTATTGGTCTCTTTTGACGAACTGCTAGCTTTCAGGGACATAAACACACAGACATCGGTTGTCAAGCGATGACCGTGATTCAAACAGACACAAACACACATATAGAAACATTCTTATATATATATATATATGTGTGTGTGTGTGTGTGTGTGTGTGTGTGTGTGTATTCGAAGGGCTTCTTCCAGTTTCCGTCAGCCAATACCACTCACAAGGCTTTGGTCGGCTCGAGGCTATAGTAGAAGACACTTGTTCAATGGCGCTGAACCCGGAACCATGTTGTTGGGAAGGATGATTCTTAGCGCACAGCCACGTCTGTGCATATTATTATATATATATATATATATATATATATCTATATATATATATATATATATATATATAATATATATATATATATATTTACTACCCACACGGGGTTAAACACAGAGGGGACAAACAAGGACTGACAAACGGATTAAGTCGATTATATCGACCCCAGTGCGTAAGTGGTACTTAATTTATCGACCCCGAAAGGATGAAAGGCAAAGTCGACCTCGGCGGAATTTGAACTCAGAACGTAACGGCAGACGAAATACGGCAACGCATTTCGCCTGGCATGCTAACGTTTCTGCCACTTGCATATGCGCGTTATTGTGACCATACAATGACACAAAAGCATATAAGAAGTGAATTCCAGATTTCGTTTTGAAATTTTATATTCATAGGCGCAGGAGTGGCTGTGTGGTAAGTAGCTTGCTAACCAACCACATGGTTTCGGGTTCAGTCCCACTGCGTAGCATCTTGGGCAAATGTGTTCTGCTATAGCCCCGGGCCGACCAATGCCTTGTGAGTGGATTTGGTAGACGGAAACTGAAAGAAGCCTGTCGTATATATGTATATATATGTATATGTATGTATGTGTATGTGTTTCTGTGTCTGTGTTTGTACCCCTAGCATTGCTTGACAACCGATGCTGGTGTGTTTACGTCCCCGTCACTTAGCGGTTCGGCAAAAAGAGACCGATAGAATAAGTACTGGGCTTACAAAGAATAAGTCCCGGGGTCGATTTGCTCGACTAAAGGCGGTGCTCCAGCATGGCCGCAGTCAAATGACTGAAACAAGTAACAGAGAGAGAGAGTAAAAGAGTATAGGTTGCAGTAGAGAAAAAAAAATTGAAACCAATTTCGACAAATCCTCTATTTTTATATGCTTTCGTGGGTCAATAATGAGCCAATTGCTCAACAGTCTCTTCTTTGATGAAAGATGTCATCAATATTAAAGTGCAAACGCGAGCATGAAACCTCTTAAAACAATATAGCCCTTGGTTATTCGTTATTTGATCTTATTAATATGCCACATTGATAAATATGTATTCGTGTGTGGCTATACGCAGGCATGAATGTCTACTTAATGTGACATATATAATTATAGATATATATATCTACATATGTGTATACGTATATATACATGCACACACACATAGATGCATTTATACATACATTTTTGTAAGTATATGAACAAGGACTGTCTTTGATCTTTTTTATTGTGTCAGAATACTGAATAAGGGTTTTTCGTATTTCCTAATTACTGCTTCATGTTCAGTATAGAACCTTAACATTCCTATATTCATTACCCCGTTAACGTTTCATACATACCTATTCTGAAGGACAGAATGAAAGGGTACGTATATATGTGTATATATATGTATATATATATTATATATATATTAATATATATATAATATATATATATATATATATATATATATATATATTAGTTAATCCAAACATGAACAAAGAGAAAACACAACAACGCCAGGACGTGGAGTGAGGGTAGTGTTATTGGACGCTAAGTAAAGGAAGAAAGAAGCATTTAACGTTTCGAGGGGAGCTCTCCATCAGAAATATAGAAAAATAGAAAAAGTCCAAGGAAGAGAAGACGGAGAAAGAAAATCGCCAACTATACACACGCGGTCACACGCACACACACACAC
>NC_043018.1:29825693-29830693 GCF_006345805.1 Octopus sinensis
TTAATTGCATTTTTATCCTATATACACCCACTTAAACTAGGCATCTATTTTTAGCTACCCCTACTGATGACTGACCACATCTAACTTAAATTTCATCTATTTAATATCTTCCTCCTACACTTTACCAAAACCTTAATGCCTGACCTCTCACCCTGAACCGACACCTACGAAGAATAATACTGGCATCTTATCTCTATCTTTATTCTTTTTATTTTTATTTCTATATTCTATATTTTTATTTTTTATGTTTGTTATCCTGATTTTTTATTTGACTTTACTTTCGTTTTCATTCATTCTTTGCCTATCCCATTCCTCTCTTTTATCTCTTTCTCCTTCTTTTCTTTCTTTCTCCATCCTCTTCTATCCACTCACTCACAACCCACTTCTGTCTCCTTTACGTCTGTATTTCTCACTCTATATACCCACGTGGAAAGGCGGCGAACTGGCAGAACCGTTAGCACGCCAAAGGTGGCGAGCTGGCAGAACCGTTAGCACGCCGGGCCAGATACGTAGCCGTATTTCGTTGGCCTTTACGTTCTGAGTTCAAAATTCCGCCGAGGTCGACTTTGCCTTTCATCCTTTCGGGGTCGATAAATTAAGTACCAGTTACGCACTGGGGTCGATATAATCGACTTAATCCGTTTGTCTGTCCTTGTTTGTCCTCTCTGTGTTTAGCCCCTTGTGGGCAATAAAGAAATATATATACCCACGCGGACTTTACACATACTACCGAACCATTTCAACATGAATGCGTCATTCAAAATACTACCAAAATACTGCCTAGGTTTTCCTGGGATTATACCTAAGTGCCTACACTCAACGCTGGATTAGCCAATAAGCAAAATAAGCACGTGCTTAGGGCACCAAAGAAAGGAGGGAGCACCACAGAAATGGTAAATGGTTTATGGCAGAAAAGAAATCACTTTAAACTTGTTAAAATAATATTCGGGATGCCTTTATCTCTACTGAGTATAGATGCAGATGTGTTACCTAAGGTTAATTTTGAGGATCTGATCAAAGACTTTGCAATTCAAAAAAGTTGGAGGAAATATTTTTAAAATAACTGTTTTCCGTTTTGTTTCGTTTTGAAAAATAAAAAATTATTTTGTGGTTGGTTGTGGTTTATATTTTGAATTACATAATCTTTTATGGGGACGCCAAAATCTTTTAACTGTTTAGGGCCTCGATGAGTCTAAATCCAGCCCTGCCTATGCCTCACGAAAGTACGGACCGACCTCCATACTCTCTGCAAAAAGGTGTGAAGTTTATTCTCATATCTGTATACTTCTATCTACTGTTACTCTTTATCCTTCTAGTTTATTCCTTACAAACTGTGAAATTCCCTGTCTAGAACATTCATACAGACTCACTCTGTCTCTGATGATAGTATACCCAGAGTACGGACATGCTAACCTATCACTTGGGATATCCCAGAAACAGCTGCAAGACTTCAAATTCACCTTACCTTAATTAAATTATCATAAATGACATGAGATATTCGTCCTGCCTTGGTTTTTGGTTGTCCTTGTCCTCTAATACATACATACAATACAATACATACATACATTATGGCTTCCCCCTCGTTGTCGAGTATGGCCATTGCACGAAGCTTAACTGTTACTGGCGCTGTGATCGAATGTGACTTTTTAGCCCAGCTAAAGATCTACAATGTATTGTACAGAATTGGCAACTAAAACCTTTACCGGTAATAGCCGGCTACAGTTGTAACTGGGCTTCATGTATCTTTGCATACACACATACATACATACATACATACATACATACATACATACATACATACATACATACATACATGCATACATGCAGTCAAACAGACAAACAGAAACATTCATATAGGTGTAGATGTATACGGCAAAAGTTAATAATTATTGACTCACTTCATTAGGTTATCAGAGTTTTATTCAAGAACAAAAGGAGGCCGAGTTCCTGAAAGCCACAAGAGAATTGGTTACTTTGAATTCTTCGAATCTAACGTATCTAAGTGTGATCTTGATGCAGCTTGGAGACGTGTTTTGAAATCTGAGCACTTGATAGGAGTAATTGGTAAACGACTGTTGCATAAAAGACTTTTGTCTCCAAACGAAAGAGACAGAGAAGGTAGACAGAGAGATAGAGACAGAAAGAGAGAAAGGTGGTCAAAGAGAGAGACACAGACAAAAAGACAGAGAGACTGAGAGAGAGAGAGAGAGAGAGAGGCAGTCAGAGAGACAAAGTGAGAGCAACTCGCGTTCTTTTCAATGAACAAATGCTTATAACACTCAGGCTGTTGCTTTACTGAAACATATTTCTACCAAGTCATTACACTTAGAGATCTTCATATATGCGTATATACTTAACAAAGCCTATCAATACATGTAAATCCATATATTAATTTTTATTTTCACACATACATAGAGATATATGTATATATATAAACATACATAAGAGCTTATATATATATATATATATTTATATATATATATATATATAATATAATTCGAGACAAAACCACTATTTTAAAACCAAACAAGGAAAGACTTAATCAATACATAAAACCGCCACTACAAATGTTTCATGTCTGCTATATATATAAGCTCTTATGTATGTATATATGTATACATATATCTCTATGTATGTGTGAAAATACATATATATATATATTAATATATATATAATATATATATATATAATATATACATATATATATATCACATATATATATATATCACACACCACACACATATATATATATAATATAAACCAATACATAAAGAAAAAATAATATATATAATATATATAAATTATTATTTATTATATTATATTTATCATTCATTTTATATTTTTGGGAATATATATATATATATATATATATATTGGAGAAAAAATATATATATATGTTATATTAAATATATATATTATTTGCTATTTATGTATTGGTTTATGCCTATCACTGTTTGGGTTGCATAATAGTGGTTTTATCTCTAATTCATATTTTATATTTATATATTTATGCTGTGAAATTTGAATTAATACTAAATTGAATTTCCCCCTGTAATATTATATATATATATACACCATACATACATATGTTGTGTGTGCGTCTGTGTGTGTATATGTATATATTATATATATATATATATTATATATATAATATTATATATTATATATATATATATATATACATATATATATATACTACATATTATATATATACAACACACACACACATATATATATATATATAAACCAATACATAAATAAAAAATAATAATATATATTATATATATAATATTATTATTTATATATTTTATTTATCATTCATTTTATATTTGGAATATATATATATATATATATATATTGGAGAAAAAAATAGTATATATATGTTATATTAAATATATATATTATTTGCTATTTATGTATTGGTTTATGCCTATCACTGTTTGGGTTGCATAATAGTGGTTTTATCTCTAATTCATATTTTATATTTATATATTTATGCTGTGAAATTTGAATTAATACTAAATTGAATTTCCCCCTGTAATATTATATATATATATACACACTACATACATATGTGTGTGTGCGTCTGTGTGTGTATATGTATATTATTATATATATATATATATATATATATATATATATCTATATTATATATATATATATATATATACTATATATATATATATATGTATATATATCGGAGTACATGCGCTAAGCAGTGTTCACGTATAATCACAATTTAGGTTAGTTGAAATGTGTATCTTTCGGATCGTGACACACTGGACGATTGCATACGTCACTCGATTCTTCCAGGAAACCACCATTTTCAGCGATTTTTGGAGGGGGTACTCTCACATTCATAAAATTGATGGTTACAATTTTGAGCATAAAACGGTGAACCACAGCATTAGGTTTCTTAACCCGGAAGATGGTACACGCACTCAACACATGGAGAGTACTTAGGTCTCTTTGAAGCGAGTTAATAAATGACTCTGTGGTACTCAGCGGTTTACGGTAGATTCATACCTTTGTGAATTTATGTGGCGCAGTTGATACGAAAATTGTGATTTGTTTGAGAAGTTGGTTGAATGAATTTCTAACTTTGGTTTTTAATTTTTAAACTATTTTGCTAATGTGTTGCTTATTGCATACTCTTTTTACTTGTTTCAGTCATTTGACTGCGGCCATGCTGGAGCACCGCTTTTAATCGAGCAACTCGACCCCAGGACTTTATCTTTGTAAGCCCAGTACTTATTCTATCGGTCACTTTGCCGAACCGCTAAGTGACGGGGACATAAACACACCAGCATCGGTTGTCTAGCGATGTTGCGAGGACAAACACAGACATACAAACTCACACACACACACATATATATACATATATACGACGGGCTTCTTTCAGTTTCCGTCTACTAAATCCACTCACAACACGTTATTGCATTTGCATGCATGTGAACTGCTTAAAACTACAAAATATGTGTAGTATACTCATTTCTTTTTTGTCAGTGAGGTGGTTGTGAGGTGTGCTAAAAATAACAGCAAAATAACTTTTAGGGTAAATCTTTTAAGTTCGTGGTATCGCAATGCTTGAAACTACAAAAGACCTGTTGTTTACTCTTTTTTGACAACACGTCCTATTTTTGGGATGTTTACAACAATATGTGCAGTCACGTACTTTGACAGCTTCCAAATACTGTTTCCTGACTGGATGAAAAGGAACAAACTTTAAAACTCTGTAACTTTTGAAAAACATTTTACCGGAAAAAGTGAAATAATTCCAGCAGTTCAGTTTCGAAAAGTATATTATTGTGCCGAATTTAAAATTTTCGATACAATACAATCCCTGAAATGCTGGCACCCAAACAGACTAAATCCATGTATATATATAATATATATATATATATATATATATATATATATATATATATATATATTATTATATATATATATATTCTATGTGTGTGTGTGTGTGTGTGTGTGTGTGTGTGGTGTGTGTGTGG
>NC_043018.1:29835693-29868193 GCF_006345805.1 Octopus sinensis
AGCACCCAGTCATAGTGTTGTAGGAGCTGAGTTAAGCAGCTTCTTCCTGGTCGGAAACCATATTGGGTGTCAGGCAGCAAGTCATTTTCTTCAAGGAAGGTGATCAGTTTTCTTCTGACTATTCGTTCCATGACCTTGCTGATGTGTGAGGTCAGAGAGATAGGTCTGTAGTTCTTGGCCTCCGCTCTGCTACCTCCTTTATGAATAGGGCATATTTTACCTTCCTTCAGTTTTCTTGGAAGTTTGCCAGCTGCAAGGAAGCTCTGAAAGAGGAACTGCAGTGGTCTTGCTAGGACTCTCTTACATACTTTTAGGAGGATTGCCGGGAATCCATCGGGGCCAGTAGCTGAGTCTGTTTTCATTTCATCTATAGCCTTTATTACATCTTCTTCCTTTATATCGATGTAATCTATCGTCTCCGCCTCTGATTTTATATCTGCAGTGATAAAGAAGTCAGTTGGATTGGTGATTTGGAAATGCCCAAGGGGTGGAGTGAAAACACTCTTGAATTGCTCATTCAGTTTTCACTTATATATATATATATATATATATATATATATATATATATATATAATATATATGCATGTATGTATGTATGTATGTATGTATGTATGTATGTATGTATATACAAAATGGGACAAGAACGCATAACATCCAGATAGACGATACAAAGGAATCAAGGACGAGTCATTCGGAGTTTTCCTTCTTCAGTTTAGTTCCTGAATACGTTTGCAATTTCGGCTGGTTATACTCGAGATTCCTCCAATCTGGCCAGACCCAAAGAAAACTAAGCTAAGAGAATTATATTCCTTGAAAGAAAGCAGCGATTGCATACGAATAGAAGGACGGAAAAAAGACAGAGATGGTTACACAAATACAAATAACAGGATATAACAACAGGTGTCTTTCAGCTAAGGATGAATTAAATTAAGCTGGTGAGTGTGGACGTAATGCCTTACGGCAGGGATACAAGGTTTCACAGGCACAGGGAAGAATACAGAAGCTGTACGGACAGCGGCGGAACCAAAAAAGAAAGGTCAGGCTTGGCCGAACACCGGTGACTTGGGGAGAGAAAAGAGAGTGCTAGAGGCAAAGGGACAGAAGAAATAAAGAGGGGCGAGAAAAAATGACAGGGACACAGATAAGTGAAAAGAGGAGGGAAAGTGAGCATGAAGAGAAGGCAATGAAACTTGAGAGAGGGGGAATGGAAGAACGAAGAATGGAAGGAATGCAATAAGCGTGAAAGGGCTGATAGAAAGAAGGAAAGAATAAAAGAATAGAGTCGTACAAGATTTAGATAAATATACACTTACATATAAGAGACAGACCAAAGTGTACATACACCGCTATATATATATATATATATATATATATATATATATATATATATATATATATATATTATATATATATATATATATATATACAAAATGGGACAAGAAAGCAAAAAATCCAGACAGTTAGGTGATACAAGAAAGGGATAACAAACATCCAGATAGACGATACAAAGATACAAAGAAGAAAAGGATGGGTTATTCGGAGTTTTCTTTCCGCAGTCGAGTTTCAGATTATCTTTGCAATTTCGGCTGGTTATTAGATTGCTCTAATCTGGCTGGCCCCTAGGAAAAACTAAGTTAAGATAATCATATTCCTTGGAAGAAAGCAACGAATGAATACGAAAACAAGGACGGAAGCATAAACGGAGAAGGTTACACAAATACAAATAACAGGACATAACAACAGGTGTGTTTCGACTAAAGACGAATTAAATTAAGCTGGCGTCTGTGGAAGTAAAGCCTTACGGCAGGTATACACGATTTCACAAGAAAAACAGATTAAAAAATCCTGGCAAATATCAAGTAAGCACTCAGTATAAGGGAATAAGGTTAAGTTTCCAACAAGTAGATACCAGTAAATGTAAGTAGAATAGTAATCCCAGGCAAATCATTGTGTATGGCAGATACATCCAATAATCCTTAGGCAGAACTTTAAGAATTTCAGAGTAGTAAAACAATGAATCATAAGTACGAAGAAAATCATAACTCTATTTTACATTACACCTTAAAAATAAAACGTAGAATTCCAGTCTGTAATTATCCACCGAGTTTATCAAGATTTATATACATTATTGATTATAGTAAATTTTCTATTATATAATAATCTTAATTCATATAAAAGGGCATAATGTAAAAATAAATAGATATTTAATTATCTTATCCGTTATATTTATTCTTTATTTATCCAGCGTAGTCATTAATAATTGTATATATTATTATTTATTATAACTTTTCAACTATTATATAATAAGGTTAATTCTTGCATAAGAGTTTATTATAAAGAATAAATAGATATTGCTTTATCTTTTCTGTAATTTTTATTTTTTGATTATACAGTGAGATCCTTGGTGATTGGATAGTATAGTTTGAATTTAATAATTCTTCAGTTATTATAAAATAAGGTTAATTTTTATAGAAGGGTTTATTACGGTAAATAAATAAATAGGTAATTTATTATTGCGACGTAAAGTATATAAGTTTCTATTAACCTTTACATAAAATTATTTTCTGTAGTTTTTATTCTTTATTAAACATAACGTAGAATTCTTGTCTGCAGTTTTTGTTAATTAGTTATTCAATAAAGTCGCTCTTGGTTGAATAAATGAATGCCTAAAATTAAATTTGCTTTGGCGTTTCTTTTTGTTAGCGTTTTTAACAACTAAGATATTTTCAGATGTTTAGTTAAAATTTTACCTATATGGATTACCTTGATAATAATGTTGACAAATTTTCGTACATGTTGCTATTAACTTTAGTAATATTATGTACATATATATGTGTGTGTATGAATGAACATATATATATATATATATTAATATATATATATACATATATATATATATAATATATATATATATATATATATATATATATATATATATATATATATATATATATATATTATATATATATATATATGTAGGTATATATTACTGCAATTCAAACAATTCTTGGATTTTTAAAGTGTTATCTAAAAGAAAGATATGATTTTCTTCGTATGTATATGTACACATATATGTGTGTGTGCATAACTATATATATATATATATATATATATATATATAATATAAGTAATATATAAATATATGCATATATACATACATATATGTACATAACTACATATATATGTATATATACATGCATATATGGGTACAGGAATCAAAAAGATGTAGACACAATGAGAAACGAAAACATAAAAATGGGCTGGGCCGGTGTGTTTACGTCTCCGTAACTTAATGATTCGGCAAAAGGTAACGACAAAATAAGTACTAGGCTTACAAAGAATAAGTCCTGGGGTTAATTTGATCGACTAAAGGCGGTGCTCCAACATAGCCGCAGTCAAATTCCTGAAACAAGTAAAAGAATAAAAGAATATATATATACATACATATATATATGTTTCATACCTTCTGAGTAACATAAAGCTCATAGTTACACTGGTAGTTGAAAACAATTGAAAATGTGTGTTTTATATATGATGCATTGACCTCTCAGATATACGTTCTGTGAATCATACGATACAAATGGTTAAAGCCAGAATGTACAAGCCTGAAAATAAACACCACCGTAAAATCATTTAATTGAGTGTTTTACCATTTCAATCCTTCAGTAACATATCGAAGGAACTCTCAGTAATTTAATCAAAGAAATTCACTCCAATAAATACATTTAGTGAAGTACTTCATCAACGTATTCTCATTGATTAGTTGGTCATTTTACCTCAACATTTTCTAACGATGAAAATTTTACAGTTAATTGAATACATGAAGCACAAAGTAAAACAGCTTTGAAGTTACATTGGACGCCTTCTCATGTATGTATTCATTACACTGGATCAAGTTGTTGTGATTATTGTTGTCCCTGTTACTGGTACTAATTTTGTTCTTGTTGTTGTTGTTACTACTATTCTTGTTATTGCCTCTGCTAGTGATGTTCCTGATGTTTAATTACTGATGTTGTTCTTAATATTGGTGTTGCTGTTGTTGCTGCTCTTCTGCTTGTTATTTTTATTAATGTTATTAAGTGTTGTTGCTTTTATCACTGTTGCAGCTTTAGATTCTTTTGTTGTTGATGCTACTGTTGTTTCCGCTGTTGTTAATACAATTAATCGTTACGCTGAGGCCGAAGTATTCCTTCATCATTTAGCTAATTTGTATTATTGTTGTTATTGCTGCTTGTTTGCTGTTGTTGTTCTCGTTAGAGCTACAGCAGTTTTGATATTGCTGCTACTGTTGCTGCAGTTGCTGCTTTTGTTATGGTTCTTGTTGATGATGTTATGTTCGCTGTTCATACACCAAAGCGTTTCTCTCTATTTCTATAGATTCTGATGTTCTGTTCAACAAGCCGAGTCACAATAATATAGATCAGTGCTCCCAAGTATCACTGGTTCGTATACTGCCACCGCTACTGTACTGCAGTGTCTGTAACTAAGATTCTCTCTAACGATAGTTTGTCTTCGAGCTGGCAGAATTGTTAGCAAGCTGGGCAAAATGTGTAGCCGTATTTCGTCTGCCGGTACGTTCTGAGTTCAAATTCCGCCGAGGTCGACTTTACCTTTCACCCTTTCAGGGGCGATAAATTAAATATCAGTTACGCACTGGGGTCGATGTAGTCGACTTAATCCGTTTGTCCCCTCTGTATTTAGCCCCTTGTGGGTAGTAAAGAAATATTTTGGTGGCAAATATGGTAATGTTTTTAGCAATGGTGAAGATGAGAGAGAGATTGTGTGGTGAAGATGAGTCATTGACCTGATTCCATTGTCATCAAAGATGGATAAAACCACAGAAGTAATTTGCTTGGCCAAATTTTAGAGAATAAAACAAGGAGTTTCAAGCTTGATAGCTTAGGTATATATTCTGTGGTGAAAAGTAATTAGAGGAGTTGGTAAGTAGAATTAAGTGCGAACTCTGAGGAGATGATAGGTAGTAGAATTTAACAGTCATTTAGTTTAACAACAACAGCAACAACAACAACACTTTCATCACCATCATTACTTCCATCACAAACTTCACCAACATCACCAGCATCAGCACCATCAAAAACAGAGTCAGCACCACCGCTTCCAACACCAACATCACCAACAACACCATCGTCACCACCTTCAACACCACAATCCTCACTAAAAATTTCATAACCATCCCCAGAACTATCATCGCGACCGTCACCACCGCCACCAACACCACCACCGCCGCCGCTGCCACACCACCACCGCCACTACCACCGCCGGCAATGTCATCACCACCGCTACCAACACGAACGGCACCAACAACACTATCACCACAACCACCATCACCACAAACACCACCACCAACACCACCACCAACACCAACACCACCACAAACATCACCATCAAAACCACCTCCTCCACCACAACCACTGTCACCACCATCTTTATTATTTTCCAACATTTTTTTTTCACTACCCACAAGGGGCTAAACATAGAGGGGACAAACAAGGACAGACAAAGGGATTAAGTCGATTACATCGACCCCAGTGGGAAACTGGTACTTTATTTATCGACCCCGAAAGGATGAAAGGTAAAGTCGACCTCGGCGGAATTTGAACTCAGAACGTAACGACAGACGAAATACGGCTACGCATTTCGCCCGGCGCGCTAACGTTTCTGCCAGATCGCCGCCTTTCCAACATTAGTAAAGTACATTTGTCAGAATATTTTACTCCTTTCTCAATATTCTCAACGATTCTCTAAAACTTTCTTGAAAATTTCTATTCTTCCTCCAATAAACATAAAAATGAAATAAATCCATTTTATATTTTTTTGTGATTTTGGCAAAATTTCAGCAATTTCTGGGCGAGCAATTTTGGCAAATCGATTTCATCGACAGCAGTGTCCAACTGGTTATTATTTCATCGATCCTGAAGAAGATAAATAAATGTAAAGTCGAACTGGACGGAATTTAAATTCTGATTCGAAAGAACCGGTAGAAATACGTACTTCTTTATTACCCACTAGGGGCTAAACATAGAGGGGAGAAACAAGGGCAGACATAGGTATTAAGTCGATTACATCGAACCCAGTGCGTAACTGGTACTTAATTTATTGACCCCGAAAGGATGAAAGGCAAAGTCGACCCTGGCGGAATTTGAATTCACAACGTAACGGCAGCCGAAATACCGCTAGGCATTTGTTCCGACGGTGCAAACCATGTATCCGAATCCATTTGAGGACATTTCTTTCCAATTTTGGTACAAGACCACCAAATTTCGGCGATGGGGTAGGGCTATGACGCGATTCTAGAGCTCAGCTGGGACCGATTCTATCGATGGGATGGAATGAAAAGCAGCATTGATTTCGGTGATATTTGAACTCGGAACGTAATGATTCAGAAGAAATACTGCCAAGCATTTTTTCCGAGGCACTAAGGATTCTTATTTCTTTATTGCCCACAAGGGGCTAAACAAAGACAAACAAAGGGATTACGTCGATTACATCGACCCCAGTGCGTAACTGGTACTTTATTTATTGACCCCGAAAGGTTGAAAGGCAAAGTCGACCTCACAGGAATAAGAACATATATATATATATATGTGTGTGCGTATGTGTGTGTGTGTGCGTACGTGTGTGTGTGTATATGTGTGTGTGTATGTGTGTGTGTGTGTATGTATGCATGCATGTATGTATGTATGTATGTATGTGTCTGTATGTATATGTATATACATAGGAAGAAAGTGAGCTTCAAGTAATCCGTAGAAAATATTTTTAAAATACTTTCAGGAACAATAGAGGCTTATTGGTGCTGAAGGTTGTGACTGTGTTCTGAATCGGAGTACAATAAGCTGCAAAAAATTATTTTATAGTTCACGGTTGGCAATCAGGGTTGCCGAATATGCGAATCAAAATCCAAAAGTTAAGGAATGGAGTAGATAAAATCTGGACTACATATGTATATAAGCCAAATAAGCAACAAGGATATCCAAGGTAGAGTAGTACAATTGTTTCATCCTACTTCATTTTATTAAACACTTCTACCTTGGATATCCTTGTTGCTTATTTGGATTTTAATCACCCCATTTGATTTATATGGATAATATCATACAAAATTCTGGTTCCTTTAACTTAAGTACCATATTCATCTGAATCTAAATTTTGCTGAACTTATACATATATATATGGAGAATTAAGAAAAAACAAAAGACGAAGACAAGTGGTGTACAAAACAAACAGATTTATTAGTATAAGGCTCGGGAATAGAAGAAGTCTTTTACGTTTCGAGCCTACGCTTTTCTACAGAAAGGGACACAGGAAAAACAAGGAGAGAAAAAATGTGTGTTGTGGCTAACGATCTATCATGGCGCTGACTCGGACATAATATATAATATATATATATATATATATATATCTGTATTTTTCTAGAATGTAATACGTCATTTTAATATGTCCCTTTTATGTTTATTATCCCAAAATTTTATTATACCAATGTTTTATAACTTAAGCGTAACTTCACTGTGTTTTGTATGTAATACTGATTCCTATATATATATATATATATATATATATATATATATATATATATATATATACAACAATATTAATGAATGGCCTTGATAGGCCATTCGACCCACTAGAAAGAGCAGCTAAACTCAAACCGCTAAATAGTTGTAATTCAGAAACCAAAGGAAAATAAAAACATTTACACTTATCATCTTTGAATTTGCATAGTTTCGACATACATATTGGCAAACCGATTTAATTAAATTAAATTAAATCTATTTGCCACTGGCCTGTCTCGTCAGCAAAGAAGCCAGGGAAATATATATCCACGAGGCGACAGCATCGAGGCCTCGAGAATATATATTCTAAATTTTCAAAATCTACCGTCACCGCGCCAACTTCTCAGAGCAGCAAATATAAACCGCGGATTTAATTTCAGAATTAACCAAAAGATCATTAATTAATCAATATCCTGATATTAATTAATCAATATCCTGATACTGATAAATATATAGTATATATATATATATACAATAATATGTTACTTTACTCGGCAGTCAAGATAAAACTCTGAGTTTCAGATGCCGAAGTGGAAATCCACAACACCATCTCTTCGGTTATCTGGCTATTTGAAAACGCTATGAAAAAATACCGTTAAATAAAGGGAAATTACTGTGTTATAACTCTGCTTGCCTGCGTACTTATACATCGCTCGTATTTTTCGTCATAAAAATTATATAAAAATACATAAAAAATATATATAAATATATAAAATCTTCTTGGGACATAACATAGAAAGCATGTTCTATCTGTTTTCTTTAGGGTACCAAAAACGTAACAGAAATTTAGTCACATATGGGCATGATCCGAAATGTTCTGTCCTTGTATTTAGACATGTAGTAGGGTCTAAGCTGCTTTTCCAGATAAGCCATCTCTCCATGTCGCATAGACCGCACCTTCCGCTGCCGTTGGTATAGGGCTTACATCTGGCCAAAATCTTCCATTGTATGTTATAATCGACACCTTTATCTCTTAAAGACCAAATATGATTAGATAATTGTGTCGCTTTTCTTTTGTTCCAGTGCCTAAAGCTCAAAGTGTGGTTATTGAACCTGGCCTTGAAATTACCCTCTGTAAGGCCCACGTATTCTTCGTCGAAACGGTGTCTTTAGTGGTTATAGAGTTTACGGTAGCTTCATATATGATGGTCTTGGACATGCAAGCTCCATTTAGCGGGCACAATTCTTTATTCCTGCATGAACAGCTGTTTTCTTGTTGTGTTTTTTGTATGTTATGTTTGATTATGTTTTTAAAATTGGTAGTTGAACTAAAACTAATTTTTAAATTGTGTCTATTGAAGAGTTTCCTATAAGTATGGTTAACTGGAAAATGTCTATCTATCAGTGCTAGGAAATATTTATCTATATTGAAGGCCACCTCGGGTGAGTAAGGGGGCGTAAACCAGATGATCTTCCTATTTCTATTATTCCTTTTCCTTACTGTTGGGCTAGTGATAGGTGTATATTTTATTTTTTCGCTAAAACCACTATCTTTTAAAGCCTTATTATAAACTGGGGCAACGCTATTGAAGATGTCCTTATCAGAGAAGAGGCTAGAAATCCTCTTACTAATATTTTTAACTAAATTTTTGAATACTATAGGGGGATGGCATGAACCTACATTAATATAACTATTATTGGGCTTCCTATAAGGCTTATAAATATTCTTATTAAGATCTAAGGAAACGTCTATGAAATTGACAACCGTCAGGTTAGTATCTACAGTTATACTAAGTCCGAAGTATTTCATTAACTGGATAATATATATATATATAAATATATATATATATAAATATATATATATATATATATATATTATCCAGTTAATGAAATACTATTATATGATTTTTATCTATTTATATATATTATTATATGACTATATGTATGTATTTGATCTTTGAGTGTGGATCTTAGTAATGTTCCTTTAGTTCCTGCTCGCATTGCCTCCGCTCAAATTAAAAAGTGATTTACATATATATATATATATATATATATATTATATATATATATATATGCGGTTTACTTTATTGTTACGAGGCCATTTTAACATACAAGCGTTGAAATGTGTACTGTAAAATAGTTTGCTTATGTTTATGAACACGTAGTTGTACTTTCAGCTTTATAGCGTTTAATATTGCAATTAATTTGTCTGTGGCAGCTTAACTTAATGATAAAGCACTTGGCCGCAGTCTTGAAGGGACGTGGCTTCGAGTCCCATGGATATTTGTTGATCAGTTTTTCCGTTTTCTAAGCGTAGTTTACCATATATTTCTGCTCTCCTAGCGGCCTTTTCTGCTTTTGAAAATATATTATCATCTTATTTGTATCTTACGTATATTTGTTTTATCTTTTATTTGTTTCACTCACTGGACAGAGGCCATACCAGAACACTGTCTTAAACTGCTTCGTCCAGCAAATCGATGCTTTTTAAATCTGATTCTTACTTGATCTTGCTCTCTTGCCATACGACTAACTTAAGAGAACGTAAACAAACCCACACCAGTGGTGATGTGTGGGTGATCAACGCAGACATAAACAGACGCGCAAAGATATACATATACACTTATGTACAATGAGCTTCCCCAACTAAATTCACTCGCAGGCATCGGTTCGCTCGGGCTAAATGGTCCAAGGTGCCTCACAGTGTGGTTGAACCCGAAACAAAGTGGATGAAAAACTAGTTTCTGAACCACACAATTATGACATCCTGCCTGGGCTTATGAATACATCTATCTATCTATCTATCTATCTATCTATTATCTATCTATCTATCTATCTATCTATATCTATCTATCTATATCTATAATATATATATATATATATATATATATATATATATATATATATATATATATATATATATATATATATAATTTATATATATATATATTTGTATATATATATGTATATACACACACACACACGCATATTATATATGATATGATATATATGTATATATGTATATATGTGTGTGTGTGTATGTGTGAATGTATGTGTATTAATACATATATATATCTATTACCCATACATTTTATATACATACACATACGTGTGTATATATATATATATATATATGTGTGTGTGTGTGTGTGTATGTGTGTGTGTATTTTACGATTCCGTACTGTTACTGTTCACCTCTAGCTCAGAGATTTAATATAGCTTATATATATATGTGCGTGTGTGTGTAACCATGTACATTATATATATATAATATATATATATATATATATAATATATATATATATATATAATATTTCAACAATTGAGGGTAAAATTAATTAATTATTAATCAATTTCACCAAGTATTCAGTATGCAAAGGGACCATTTAAGGCGAATTCAAATTATTACATTATATAAAAGGGCTTAGTAAAATAAATACTTTGCCGCATACTGAACTCATTAGAAATAGTAGCTAAAAAGACTTTTTTAAACTATTTCTAATACTTAAAGAAAACCTCTCTCATATAGTGTTGCTCAATTCAACTCACGAAAGTATGGGGGTAAAGACATTAAAAAATCAAATGCAAAGGTTATTTGAGAACGTACGTTTCAAGATTAGTCAACTCGACATTTCTATCATCAGCTCAGAACTCCTTGGTTTGGATTTGAAAACACTGAAAGTGGGAGCATACCCTTTCGGCTTCTTATCGCTTCTGAAGATCTGCTCGAAACTAACAGTGCCAGCAAACTCAAATATGCAAGCGAAGAATTTCTGCTCTCCCCTTTCCAAAGCTACATATATATATATATATATATACATATATATATATATATATATATATATATATATATATATATATATATATATATATATATACGTATATATATATTATATATTATACGTATATATATATTATATATATAATATATATATATATATATATATATATATATACATATACGTATATATTATATATTATATATATTATATATATAATATATATATATATATATATATATATATATTATATATATATACATATGCAAATATATATATATACCCACATACATACGCAGAAAATATCCCCATTTAAATTTCATGTTCCATCTGTAATTAAACTACCTCTTAATTATGATATAATGTCATATTCGTCTAATGTACCCTTCATAATGACCTTTTTGATAACATTTCATGTTTCATTTATAATTAGTCATTTAATATATTATTAGTCTATCGTGCTATTTTCATTTTCATGTCCACATACAATATATATTTAAAATATTTAACCACACATTTGAGTGATTATATTAAACTTTCAACCTGATATTTAAGTCAGTACAGTTTTATTATTTTATAATTTAACTTCATACATTTTTTATTGACATTTCACATAAAATAATTATCCTCGCTTTTTCATCAAATAAAAACTTTTTTACCATCGTCGTCGTTGTCGTTGTCATCATCATCATCATCAATATCATCATCCTCCTCCTCATCATCATCATCATCATCATTATCTCTATCATCGTAGTCGATGTCATTAGTACCATTATTTTTTAAATTTATTATATCTTTATATACATAAATATAGTTCAAATTCTAGTTTACACATTATAAATGTCCATATCTATACTTCTATCTATATATCTAGCTAGTTGTCTATATATATATATATATATATATATATATATATGCATGTGTGTGTGTGGTCTGTGCGTATATATACGAGGGACGTTCAATAAGTAATGCCCCTGACTCACTTCTCACAGTAGAGCAACGAAACTTGGCACAGTTATTAGTCTTTTTCTACATAGGAACCACCCAGAGTTAAGCATTTCTCCCAATGTTTGATACAGCTCTGAAAACCGTTTTTGTAGAAGACCCCAGCTTGGTCCTCCAACCACGACGTGACTTCAGAAATCAAGGCTGCCTCATCTGGGAAACGCTTTCCTTTCAAAAACAACTTCATGACTGGGAAGAGGTGAAAATCAGAGGGTGCAAGGTCAGGAGAGTAAAGGGAATGGGGGATGAGTTCATAGCCGCACGCCTGTGCTTCTGATTGGCGACACGCAAGTTGTGGATCGGAGCGTTGTCCTGCAGGAGGAGGATGACTTTGCTGATCTTGCCCGCCTCTTGATTTTGATAGCTTCTCTTAATTTCCTCAAAGGTGAAGCATAATAGACTCCTGTAATTGTGGCAGGAAATCTGTCATCATTACTCCGTCCTGGTCCTAGAAGACTGTGAGCATGACCTTGCCAGCGGAGGGCGGTACCCTTGCCTTCTTTGGAGGTGAGTCACGGTGCTTCCACTGCATTGACTGGGCTTTCGTCTCTGGATCATAGGGATGGACCCATGTTTCATCCTGTGTAATCAGGCTTTTGAAAAATTTGGACTCATCTTCTTGGCACATCTCCAAATTCATCCTCGAGCAATCGACGCGTTCTTGCTTCTGGAAAGGCGTGAGCAACCTGGGAATCCATCTGGCAGACACCTTTTGCATATGCAAATGGTCATGAATGATAGTTTCCACAGACCCGGTGCTAATCTTGACCTCATGCGCTATTTGGCGAATAGTTATGCGTCGATTTTCCAAAATGACAGCCTCAACTTGACGGACAGATGCCTTATCAAAGGCAGAAGGGGGCGACCAGATCTGGGAGCTGTTTCCACAGAGTTCCGACCATGTTTGAATTCACGATGCCAGCGTTTTACAAGGTCATATGATGGGGCATCATCACCATAAGTTACTTTCATTTCATCAAAAGTCCCCCGTGGTGTGCGTCCTTTCAAATACAAAAACTGGATCACTGCTCGACACTCAACAGGCTCCATTTCACACTTGACTCAGTTCAAATACCTGTAAATCAGAAACCACAATTAGTTCAGAGCTGTAATTTGCCACTTAAACTATAGCGATATAGATAATTGCACATGCAAACTTCTAGCCAGATCAAACAAGTGCAAGTGGGTCAGGGACATTACTTATTGAACGCCCCTCGTAGCGTATATATATATGTATATATATATATATATGCGTGTGTGTGTGTGTATGTATATATATATATAATATATATATGTGTGTGTGTGTGTGTGTGTGTGTGTGTATATCAGTGTGTATATATATGTATATATGTGTGTGTATATATATAATATGTGTATATATATATATATATATATGTGTGTGTGTGTGTGTGTGTGTGTATGTGTGTGTATATATATATATATATGTGCCTGTGTGTGCGTATAGATATGTGTGTATATATATTTATGTATGTATCTATCTATCTATCCATGTATCTATGTTTATTGGCGGTGGTAAATGTGTATGAACTCTGTTACACTTCACCATATGTTTCCATCTATTTATTATTTACAAAGGAATATATATTAAACTTCAGTTATGGTAGTGTTAACTGAATGGAATTATGGTATCTTTCAGAATTAAATTTATTATAGTAAAAGATTGAGGAAATTTACAAAGCTGGGTGGTCAAGATACCCCAGAGAAAGTATTTTGAATTTCGCAACTAATTCGATCCAAGACACCAGTTTAGCTTAGAAAATGTTATACTTTCTGAAATTCACTTTTATTCCTATGATTATGTCCCTGTGGAACTTTTCTCCGCCGTGTCTAGCATTGCTTATACAGTTCTGGTCACCCTATTCCAGTATTGAGAGCCGTTTTATGATTTCGTTAGCAGATCTTCCCAGAAACACCCTCGTTCCCACCGGTAAGGGTCTAGATAAAGGAACCACATTCTCTAAATTTTACTGTAATTCTCAGTCTTGTAAATGTAAACTTCCTCCATTTTATTTCCATTTTGTACAGCGATTTTATTTAGAATCACTTGTGATGAAAGTGAATAGAATACAACATCTAATTTCTTAGCGCACTTGATGATGATCTATATGTAAAGCTTTCAGTTTGCAAGGTGTGTTGAGCATTGCCATTTGCCTCCTCCATTCGGTGAACACTTCCTCCGTGATTCAATTAGCACAACTATTCCAGGTAACAAAATTTTTACCATCTAGCATTAAAAGAGCTTCTATTGGCGTCGTCTTTCTTATCGCGGTACAAACCACACGTGAGATCTATTTAAACATATGATTATGCCTTCAAGTGTACCTCCCTTGGCTTAAGATATGTTCTACTGTTTGTTTTCTTTGTCATAGCAGGCAAAATAAAGGGTTTTCCCTACTTCACCAGGTTTGTAATTGAAAGCAGGAACTTACAGTCCTGGGGATGATGTCAACTCTTTTAGAGGAGTCATGTGGCATATTCCGTTGAATCTGACAATTCTTTGGAGTGCAATTTCCGAATGTTGTCCTATATCCTTGATTCTCTTCGCATCCTTCCCCCATTACTCACTTTTCGAATTTCCACATCCTTCATTACCATTCCTTTAACGACCACTCCACTGAGCCTAATCCCTGCCTCTTGACCCCATTGTAACCTGTTCTAAATTGAAATTTAACTGACGTAGATTTGACTTTTACCCTTTTGGGGTCGATAAAAATAAGAACCAGCCATCTCCTGGAGTTGATGTAATTGAAATCCTCTTCCCGTAGAAAAACCGCTGGAACTGTGCCAAAATTTGAAACAGTCGTTTCCAGAAAGTTGAAGCTTTCTTTTGCAACATCCCCTTCGTCCTGAAGTTTCCATTTTCTGCCAATTCTCACTTTGGGTTGAATTCATCTCACAACCTTATGTCTTCAATTCTCAAACATACACAGTGCTTAGATTTGCATCAGGGCATCCGTATTCCATCAATTGGGCAGACTAGGCAGTTTTCCTTTGCCTTGTGGCTATGATAAAAGAGGCTCTTTGGTAGACAAGGCTGAAAGGCATGAGGACAGATACATTCCTCTTTAGCAGAGCTCTCATTGACTTCTTCAGGTTTCACTTGAAAAGGAAATTGAGAGTAGAGAGGGAAGTTTATTGAAGGGTGGGTGAAAGTTGGGAAAATGGCAAGAGTGGATGGTACATCTCTAAGTGTAGACCTGTGAGTCGGAGAGAAGGAATTGGAGAGGGCTCCTTGGGTTTCAGGGAAATCTCGGACAGTGAGGTTCCGCGATTATCCCTGGAGGTGTTCCTGTATCAGGAGGGCCATATCTCTATCATCCCCCACTTAAATTTTTTTTTACCTTTGTCTGCTATGCTTTTGCCTCTTCTTTTGCAGTGTATACCGTATATATACTTTATTTTTTTATTATTTATTTTATTTTTTATTATTTTATCATTTCGTTATTATATGTACCCCCCCCCACACTTTATGTCTGTCTCTGTATTGCCCCCCTCATATTTCGCCCTTGTAGCAAATAAATGAAGTCATTATTATTGCTATTGTTGTTGTTGATGAAGATGATGATGGTGATGATGATGATGATGATGATGATGATGATGATGATGGTGGTAGTGATGGTGATGGGGATGATGGGGATGATGATGAGGAGGAGGAGGAGGATAATGATGATGATGATGCTGTTGTCATCGTCGTCGTCGTCGTCGTTTTCGTTTTTGTTATTGTTGCAAAAGTTGTTGCCCTTATTATTGTCACCATCATCTTTATCAATAATTATCATTATTAATAGTAATTGAGGTGTTTTCTTTTTGTACCTTTTTAGTTATTATTGTTCATGTTGTTGTTGTTGTTTTCATTATTATTCACGTTACTATTGTTGTTGCTGTTGTTGCTGTCGTTATCCTTACATGTATTTCCATTATATAAATATACACAACTAACAAGCCTGTTATTTTCCTTATTTTATCTTTGATATTTATATATAATAAATATAATAATATAAATTGTTGTTGTTATTGTTGTTGTTACTATTGATACTCACTGAGTAGAACAAACACATCAACACACAAAGCTTCCCCTGATTTTCATTCCTTTTGTGTATTTTTGATATTTCGCATGAAGCAGATCAAATGAATAACGCAAAGTTACTTCTCGATGTCTGAAAACGAATCGGAACCAAATACAATTATTTAAGTCGCTAAATAAGATAATAAATGCGTCTGTGATTATCTTGGTTATCAAAAGAAGATATAAATTAATAATAGCTCAATTCTGACGATTTATAACGGAGTACATTAAAATCCTCTCCTGCGATATGATTACAAAACTTCACCAACTGAAAGAGAGGTTACAGACAGGCTGGCTCAATGAACGAAATAATATAAAAATGAAAGAAGCAAGATAAGAAACATGTGATATCAACTCCACTTTAATCAAATATCTACATGGTGATATTCATAAAGAAAAATGTAGAGAATGGAGCAGAACAAGCGACTGTGATACGGTTTCGTTATTGTAATCTGGTTTTGTGACTGTAATACACTTTCGAGACTGTAATGAGTTTTCCAGTCTGTAATGTTTCTTTCGTAACAATGAAAGATCTTCTTCAACATTTTGACCAGATTTCAATTCTGATAAATTCCTTTTCAAACCGGCGAAGTGCTTTCAAGTCGGCGACGAAATTTTTGTGAAGGCGATGAGCTTTCAGTCTCTACTTGAAGCGGTTTCGTTTCTATTACATTAATAACAATTCACGATCTTGTAAGATGCGGGAAGGTCACAGATTTCATTCAGCTTCTTATCTTAAGCATACAGCCTGGTTTTAATAGAACAAAGATGCACAAAAGAAAATTTGAAGTAGCTTTGTATTTACTCATTTTGATACACATACTGTAGTAGTAGCAGTAGTAGTAGTAGTAGTAGTAGTAGTAATAGTAGTATTACTTTAGCCCCCAAACAGTTCTTATTATTATCATCATCATTATCATTATTATTATTATTATTATTGTTATTATTATTATTATTATTATTATTATTAATATTATTATTATTATCATCATTATTATCATTATTATTATTATTATTATTATTATTATTATTATTATCATCATCATTATCATTATTATTATTATTGTTATTGTTATTATTATTATTATTATTATTATTATTATTATTATTATTTATTATTATTATCATTATTATTATCATTATTATTATCATTATTATTATTATTATTATTATTATCATCATTATTATTATTATTATTATTATTATTATTATTATTATTATTATTATTATTATTATTATTATTATTATTGCTGGAGATGTACTACGGTGTCAGCTGTTCACTATCAGTGAACTAAGGTAATACCTCTTATTTTTCGAGCACCTTCCGGAGTACTCGAGCGGTTCCAATCAGTGCTGTTTTCTGCAAGTGCTCCACCTATATTGCTGCCCATATTTTTTCCATGTAATTCTCAAGATTTTTGCTACTGTTCCCAGGGCTCCGACAATTATTGGTACTACTACCACCATTTTCATCGATCACAACTGCTGAACCTCCTAAGCTAACCTGTCATATCTGTCGACTTTTCATTCTTCCTTATCGCATACCTTGTTGTCGGCTGGTCATGCTATATCTATGATCCAGCATAGTTTGTTTTCTTTCTCAATTAAGACTATGCTTGGCTTCCTATTCTCTATCTCATGGTCACACTGAATCATAAAATCCCACAGGATCTTTGCATTATCATTTTCGATGATGCCTTCGGGTTTGTGTTCGTACCAATTTTTTGCTCAGTCAAGTCCACACTTGTTGCAAAGTGTCCAATGGACAAGCCTTGCTATATTGTCGTGGCGTCTCTTATATTTTTCTGGGCTAGTGGCGTACATTTTCTGGTAATATGCCATACGGTTTCACAACTTTGTCCACAGATTCTGCACATATCACTCTCTGATATGTTGTCTATTCAGTATTTTATGTAGTTTGTCCATAGTACTTGCTCTTGGCCAGCACAGATTAGAGCCTCCGTTTCTGGTTTTAAATCATTTTTAGTCATCCATAGCCATCGTTTTTCTCTACCAGGTTTTATCTTCAAGATCCCTATGAAATTGTCCATGCATTCTTTTCTTTACCCACCTATTTTCAGTTTCATTCGTTTTCAATTGCTTTTATAGTGCTTTTTATGTTTATAAACTTTCATCTTTCACAAGCCTGATCTTACTTCTAATAATAGCAGATTTGTGGCATTTTTTACATACCATGGCATGCTCATTTCTTCTCTTCTAATGCCGTGTTTGCATCCAATAAGTCCTCTACCTCCTCTTTTCCTTGGTGCATACACTTTACTCTTTTACTCTTTTACTTGTTTCAGTCATTTGACTGCGGCCATGCTGGAGCACCGCCTTTAGTCGAGCAAATCGACCCCGGGACTTATTCTTTGTAAGCCCAGTACTTATTCTATCGGTCTCTTTTGCCGAACCGCTAAGTGACGGGGACGTAAACACACCAGCATCGGTTGTCAGGCAATGCTAGGGGGACAAACACACACACATATATATATATACATATATACGACAGGCTTCTTTCAGTTTCCGTCTACCAAATCCACTCATAAGGCTTTGGTTGGCCCGGGGCTATATCAGAAGACATTTGCCCAAGATGCCACGCAGTGGGACTCTACCCGGAACCATGTGGTTGGTTAGCAAGCTACTTACCACACAGCCACTCCACGCCTTAAAATACAGTCACTTTTTGTGTGGAGTGTCCTATGATTATTATTATTATTATTATTATTATTATTATTATTATTATTATTATTATTATTATTATTATTATTATTATTATTATCATTATTCAGTAGTTTTATTTTTATAGCGTGCTTTCACTTCACTACCGAGTGCAGCTCTGTGTGCCTTGGGTATGTGCTGTGATTTGTTGTGATGCTCTGATGGTTATTGTATGGAAAGTGTTCTGCGTAGGATGTGTGCAGTGCCTAGTAGTGCAATTTTCTGTATGTTATATGTGTTTGTAAGTCCTGGTGTTTTTGTTATGTATTTGTCTGAATATTTTTATTATTATTATTATTATTATTATTATTATTATTATTATTATTATTATTATTATTATTATTATTATCTTCATTACCATTATTATTATTATTATCATTATTATTATTTTCATTAACATAATTATTAATATTACTAGTATTAAGGTGGTGAAATGACAGGATTGTTAGCACGCCGGGCAAAAATGCCTAGTGGTATTTGCTTCGACATTATGTTCTGTGTTCAAATTCCGCCGAGGTCGACTTTGCCTTTCGTGCTTTCGGCCCTTGAGGCAAAAATTTGAAACAATAATAATTATTATCATTATTATTCTTTTTATTGTTGATATTATTTAGACCAATTTATCCGTTGTCCAGTGGATCTATAATCCAAGATGATCCAGCCATGATCACCTAACTTCATTCCACACGCTATGACTCAAGCTTTGTCTCAGTTTGTTACGTAATAGTAGCAAAGATGGAGTTCGCAACCATCGTGTAAAGCGTGTAACAGTTATCGTTTCTACAGAGTAGAAGGCGCAGGAGTGGCTGTGTGGTAAGTAGCTTGCTTACCAACTACATGGTTCCGGCTTCAGTCCCACTGTGTGGAACCTTGGGCAAGTGTCTTCTATTATAGCCTCGGGCCGACCAAAGCCTTGTGAGTGGATGTGGTTGATGGAAACTGGAAGAAGCTCGTCGTATATATGTATATATATATGTATTTGTGTGTATATGTTTTTGTGTCTGTGTTCTTCCCCCCAACATCGGTTGACAACCGATGCTGGTCCCCGTAACTTAGCGGTTTGGCAAAAGAGACCGATAGAATAAGTACTAGGCTTACAAAGAATAAGTCCTAGGGTCGATTTGCTCGACTAAAGGCGGTGCTCCAGCATGACCGCAGTCAAATGACTGAAACAAGTAAAAGAGAGTAAAGAGTAATTTATGGAAGATTTCTGGTTTATTTCAGATCAAAGTTACAGCAGCAGCAGCAGCAGGAACAGCATTTGTAATGGCGTTGATGCTCGAGGGGAAGGAAGAAGGAGAAGAATTACAGCTTATTGGTGTTCTCATTGACGACATCACTAATTTTTTTTGTTTGTTTATAACTGAATATTTCACATACTCATACAAACACACGCACACATGATATGTGTATATCTACACATATATGTGTATCTATGTTAGGAATGGTCAGTGGCAAGAGAGGAAGAGGCCGACCAAGAACTCGCTGGCTTGACACCATCAAGAGTGATACCGGAATGGACATAGCCA
The DNA here is from genome assembly GCF_006345805.1 of Octopus sinensis. Taxonomy (NCBI): domain Eukaryota; kingdom Metazoa; phylum Mollusca; class Cephalopoda; order Octopoda; family Octopodidae; genus Octopus; species Octopus sinensis. The sequence goes on from NC_043018.1 coordinate 29,856,323, forward strand.
ATCTGAAAGAAGCGACCCAGGATAGAACTCACTGGAGGACACTGATCCAACGAGTGACCGAGGGTCGAGTTCGACTGAGCGGGTATATATATATATATATATATATAATATATATATATATATATATATATAATATATATATATATACATATATAGTGTGCATCATTGTTTTATCTGTATGTGTATGTGTGTGTGTTCGTGTGTGTTCCCTATGTGTGAGTGTATTTGTTTCCCTTATTAGAACGAATAAAGACGTTAGAGAATGTATTTTACGTTCATTTCTTCAATTTTCTGAACTCATATATTATTCTTATACCCTTCTGTTCATGTCTTGAATATCAAGTCTATAAAATAAACATAATCAAGAATAAAGGCATTAATGTTGACGTTTAGAGTTGAGATCTTTTGTTGTTGTCTTTATTTTTTTATTTCATGACCATCTTTCATAGTATAGCATGTTCATTATGTGGGAAATAAACTATTTTAGTCAATTAAAAGTTGTAAATTTCCAAATAAATATGGTTAAAGTGAATACAAGAACTCGCCAATTTTGTTCAAATTGCAAATTGATGCAACAGAATGTCATACTTTTCCGAGAAACATTGTTCACACCTCCTATTGCCATGAAGTATGTTCCTATAACAGACCATTGTATGATACAACTGATAATGTTATTAGCAGTTAAGGTTCAGAGATATTTCGTTAGCGAAATGGTAATGTGTTTTCCTGAGTGCCTGAATACATACAAAGACAATACAGTGGCATTAACATGAAACATTTCATCTTATATTTTGATTATCTTTTCAATGTTTTAAACTTGCTCATTAGTTCACGTTGAGAATGCATGAACTGTTATACAATTTCGAAGAGTGATTACAATCGATTGAATGAAACTGCAATTTTCACCTGGAATTTATTTTATCGATCTAGGAAGGCCGAAAGGCAAAGTTAATTGTAGCGCAACCTGAACGCCGGATGGGAAGAGAAATTACTAAATAACACCATAATTTTGTGATTGATTCTCAAGCACAAAATTATCTGCTACGATTATCATATGATATATTGTCCTTCATAAATATTTAAATATGTTCACGTCAACATCATCAATTAAAATGTAGAATGATCGTTATGTTCCATTACTGGAAAAAAGGGTGAAGCTTAAATTTAGGCCGTCTTTGTCTTTCAGTAGAGAATAGAGATAGCAAAGGATGCTGTTAGACAACTATCTAGCTTCTTAGGCACAGGAGGTTGGCGACTTCAACAGAGAATGAAGACAAACATAAATGTCGCACTGTTTAACTCTATTTGCTGTTGAAGAACAAAGCTTAGAAATTTTATATTTCTCGCAGTCGTTAACCGTTTACTTGTCTTGTGTATCACATGACATGCACAGAACATTTCCTCGGCACCCATGTATCATGAGATGCGCAATCCCAATTGATTTTAAGCCCCATAGTAACTTGGGTCTCTTGAAAAGAAAACTTGATATTACTGAGAAGGTATTAAACGAGGGCTAACTAATAAAATAAATGAGGTGCTTATCTGTGGACACTGGAATGGATAAAATAGTAAACATATCCACTTAAATCACGGAGACATTATTGTCTTTAAAACAGTATATACTTCCAATATACATTAACCCGTTGCCTCGCTTATGTATCATATTTTTATGCAGGACTTATTGCCCAGACTTGGGACTTATGAAAAGAAAGTTCTGTATAATTCAGAATGCCTGAAATAAAAACTGGACTAAAATGTCTGAAAACAAGCATGAACTTTTAGGACAAACTTATGCTTTCGACAGGCAAATGGTTAAGAGTGGAGAAACCTCTGTCTTAGTGTAAACTTTTTCTTGTCCTCTGTATCATATCTGATATATGGCACATACTTTCCTGTCAACCATGCATCTTATATGATATTTATTCCCAATTTTTTTAGTCAAACGTCTGAGTAACTTGGGACTTAAGAAAAAGAAAGCTTTATATTACTTTAAATTATCATATATATACATATATATATATATATATATATATATATATATATATATATATATATATATATATATATATATATATACAGCGGGGAACGGTGGAACTAATCTGTTATGACACGGACTTGTATAAACAATAACAGCAACAAAAGGAACAATGGCTGGGCCTCTCTGTGAGCGCTGGGATGGCTAGAATTAGCAAGCAAATCTCACAAAGAATTTATCGTATTAAAAAAAGGAGTACTATCTGCAATAGATATTTGTTTCAAATTTTGGCACGAGGTCAGCAATTTCGGGGGACTGTTTAAGCCGATTAATTCGACTCCACTACTTAACAGGTACTGATTTTATCCACCCCGAAAGAAAGAGAGGCTAAGTCGACGTCGGCGACATTTGAACTCAGAACGTAAAGACGGACGATATGCCGCTAGCGCGCTGCCTTAATATCGGTTTCAAATTATGGAACATGGCCTGGATTTCGGGGGAGGGGTAAGTCGATTACATCGACCCCAGTGCTCATTTGATGATTATTTTATCCCTAAAATATGAAAGTCAAAGATGACCCCTGCTAGCATTTGAACTTAGAACGAAAGGAATGCCCCCTAGGCATTTTATCTGGCGCGGTAACGATTGTGCCAACTCTCCACCTTAATATTTCCACTATATATTGGGTCATCCCTTAAATAATGCGTTTTTTTTTCAATTTCATGAACTAAAAGTCCGAGGGGGACGGGATAAACTGCCTACATCAACTTGCTAAAGGCATTTAGCAGTTTTATTTTGTATTTATTCTTAGTGTAAGTTTTGAAAAGTGCAGTTTGATTTTAGCAGTTAGTTTTTCAAAGCTATAAGGGAACTGACACAGGAACATATTCACTATATTTTTGCTTTATGATTTCAATAAAGGCAACAACGCAACGGAAAGTGCGAGGGATATTAATTCAGTATATGGGGATCGGACAATAAAAATAAGCCAGTGACAACAGTGGTTGCAGAAATTCCGAACAGCAAGCTATAGCGTAGAAGATGAGCCTCGTCCTGTAAGATTCGTAGAGCTCGACGAAGACGTCCTGCAAAACCTGATGGAGCAAAGTTCCATCGAAAGTGTTCAGAAACTAGCAGAGAAGCTGGGATTTGGTCATTCAAAAAGTCATTCAAGTCAACGCTAGAAGAAAAACGACCATCTTTGGTATCAAATCGAAAGGTGTTCTTCCATCGGCCGCTGGAGCAGTCTGAATGGGAAATGATGCTCCACCCACTATATTCGCTGGACATTGCCCCATCTGTTTATCATTTATTTCGCAGTCTTCAAAATCATTTCGGCGGAAAAATATGAATTCTGTAGACAAGGTCAGAATGGTACTGGAGGAGTATTTTCCGTTACGGACAAGTGAATTTTAGAATTCTACCAGATAGATGGAGGAGCATTAAAACAATGAACGAGAGTATATTTTAGGTTAAAAAAAGACCTTCGTTTATCTTAATTTTGAAAAATAAAAGCAGTATTTAAAAATCCATGTTATTCCTGAGATGGCTCAATATTAAGGCGGCGAGCTGGCAGAGACGTTAGCGCGCCGGGCGAAATGCTTAACGGTATTTCGTCTGCGTTACGTTCTGAGTTCAAATTCCTCCGAGGTCGACTTTGCCTTTCATCCTTTCGGGGTCGATAAATAAAGTACCAGTTACGCACTGGGGTCGATGTAATCGACTTAATACCTATGTCTGTCCTTGTATGTCCCCTCTGTGTTTAGCCCCTTGTGGGTAATAAAGAAATAGGTATTTTGTCTGCCGCTACGTTCTGAGTTCAAATTCCGCCGTGGTCGACTTTGCTTTACATCCTTCCGGGATCGATAAATTAAGTACCATTTGCGTACTGGGGTCGATCTAATCGACAGGCCCCCACCCCAAAAATTTCGGGCCTTGTACCTAGAGTAAAAAAGAATATTAACCTGATATAGATTAAGGCAGTGAGCAAGCCGAATCGCTAGCACATTGGACACTATGCTTATCAGCATTTCTTTTGCTCTTTACGTTCAAATTTCACCCACGTCGACTTCGCCTTTCATACTTTCGGAATCGACGAAATAAAGCACATAGGTGATTGAGAACAGAAATCGATGTAATCAAGAATTCACTTGCTCTAAAATTTCAGGTATTGTCTCAAAATTTCGAAACCAATATATATTAAGCTGAGAAAATGATGCGTTGGTTATGAATGGATTGGATTGCGCAATTAGATTTAGCAACCTAGCGTTTAACAACTCCGACAATGAGATGAAAAAAAATGCATAAAAAGAAATGAAAGAAACAAATACAATAAGGTGATAATCACCAATGAAGAAGAAAACCTCAGTTGTTTTCGTGTATTTTTTCCTTTTTTTGTAATTGTTTAATATACTATTTTTACTTTAGAATCTAAAATTAATGAGAGAGAAAAAATAAAAAAGATTATTATGAAAATGTCTTTTATTCTGTAAATTAAAAAACAAAAATTTTACTTTGTTTTCTCGTCTTAAAACTAAAATATTAACGATCAGACTTCCATCATTGAATAACTATGACCTTACCACCGACTAACATTATTACTGCTGTCGTTGTTGTTTTTATTGTTTTTGTTGTTGTTGTTGTTGTTTTCATATCCGTGTTGGTTTTCCTGTTTTCGGAGTTAAAATTGTGTCTTTTGATTCTGCTTTCTTTCAATTTTGGTTTCTTTGGCAAAATATTTCGTTGATTCCATTGTAGTGCTCTAATTTGTTAATTATATATTTGTTCAATATGACAGAGGAGGTGCATGACCTATTGGTTAAGGCGTCGCATTCCCGATCGTGGGATCGTGGTTTCGAATTCCAAGAGGTGGTGTTGCTTTCTCATTACTCTTTTATACTTGTTTCAGTCATTTGACTGCGGCCAAGCTGCAGCACCTCCTTTAGTCGAAGAAATCGACCCCAGGACTTATTTTTTGTAAGCCTAGTACTTATTATATCAGTCTCTTTTGCCGAACCGCTAAGTGACGGGGACTTAAACACACCAGCCATCGGTAGTCAAGCGATGTTGGGGAACAAACACAGACACACAAACATATACACACATACACTCACACACACACATACACCACATACACACATACATATATATATATATATATAATATATATATATATATTATATATATATATATATATAATATATATAATATATATATATATACATATATATATATATACATATATACGACGGGCTTCTTTCAGTTTCCGTCTACCAAATCCGCTTACAAGGCTTTGGTCGGCCCGAAGCTATAGTAGAAGACACTTGCCCAAGCTGACACGCAGTGGGACTGAACCCGGAACCATGTGGCTGGTAAGCAAGCTACATACCACTCCTGTGCCTCACAGCCATTCCTGCGCCTCACATCCATCCCTGTGCCTCACAGCCACTCCTGCGCCTCACAACCACTCAAGCTACCCCATCCCACGCAGTTGTATATGGATAACTCTGCGATGGACTTCCTTTTCCATTCGGGTATGGAGCGGTGGCGGGGAAATTGGCTTGTCCGATTAGCCAGCGGGAAGGCATCATTCGAAAGCAACTAGAATGCAAGGAAGAGACGCATTGTGACAAGCGGTGTATGACAACAACCGATAGTTTGGTCGACGCACTGACGATTAGATTATTTTTAACGGCTTTTATTTGTTTATTATTTTACTTGTTGTAACCATTTGACTGCGTCCATGATGGAGCACCGTCTTAAAGTGTTTTATTCGAACAAATCGAACCCAGGACATATTCTTTGTAAGCGTAGTACTTATTCTATCTATCCCTACCAAGTTACGGGACCATTAACCGACCAGCATCAGCAGTCAAACGATGGCGGGCGTGGACAAGCACACACCACACACACACACACACACACACACACACTTACACACATACGACGGTCTTATTTCGGTGTCCCACTTCCAAATCCACTCACAAGGCTTTGGATCTGCCGCGGGCTATAGTAGAAGACACTTGCCGAAGGTGCCACGCAGTGGAACTGAACCCGGAACCATGTGATTAGAAAGCAAGTTCCTTACCACACAACCACGCCTGCGACTACATAACTACTTAGTTACAGTTATATAACTATAGAACTTTTATAATAAAGCTGTAGTAAAAAAAGCGACTTTAATATTGCGCCTCATTGAGCCATAACAATGTCAAATGAAGGCGACGAGAAGAATAATTATATTTCATGGAGTTCGTCTTCAAGCAAACCTCATATAATAGGAAGAAAGAAAAAGTAAGAAAAACTGTACAAACACTAATGAAATTTTATTTGAATATATTGGTGTCACTAATTAATGATAGTGATATAATTAACAGTATGATACCGAATGTCAAGACACATATCTGTTGCCGTCTGGGTCCGGTTCGATGTAAATAAATCCTCCTAGGAAGCTGAGGTCAGTGATTCAGCCTCCAGGATGGTTGTGGAATTTCCAAGTTCATTAGCGTTTACTGCTCATTAAAAATTGATTGCTCCCTCACTCCATCTTACTCTCTCTTTCTGTCTTTTTCTTTCGCACACGCGCGTTCTCTCACGCTCTCTCCATCTCTCTCTCTCCTTTTCCATCTCTCATCCTTCCATCCATTGCTCTCTTTCATTTCTTCTCTTTCTTTCACTCTCTCTTTCTGTCTCTCTCTTTCCTTCACGCACTTTCTCTTTCACGTGCTCACTCTTTCTTTCCTTCTCGTTCTCGTTCTCTTTCTCTCCCCTCCTCTCTCTCTCTTTCTCTCCCCTCTCTCTCCTTTTCTCTCTCTTCCACTTTCCTCCTTCTCCCGTATCTATTTTACTCTCCCGTCTCTCTCCTTATTCCCCTCTCATGCACATAATCCCGCACGCAGACACACACACACACACATACACACACACACACACACACACATACACACAAACAGGCAAACACACACACACAAATATTTCTCGGAATTGAACAACTTTCTGCATTATATAAATTCTTAGACATCTCCTCCAAGAATAACAATTAAAAAACTTTATCAAACACAAATTTTCACTTCTTAAATCATATTTCCGTTCCAGACCATATTCTATATTTCTGTTGAGTCTACAATTCAATTCGTGTAATCTTGTAAAAATCCAAGATGGAAACAAATCAATATTTGTTGTTTGTATTTTGTTTACAAGACTCATGTTGTGAATTCTTGTCTTGAAACAAATTTTGTTGGGTTTTGGGAGGATCATTACACCAATAATAATAGCACACACACACACGGGTTCAATTCCACTTCTGAATTGTTAGCCATATATGAGCTGCCTTGCAGCCGAATTAAAGGATTTAGTGTCGAGACTTGGAGGTGATGTATTCATTAACTAAGTGTAGCTGTCGCATGGTTATTTTGATATTTATACAGCAGAACACAGTGTCCTTCGGCAGCTTGGTAGCCTGGTTAGCTACAAGGACCATATATATTATTATAATTATATAAATATTTACCGAATATGGTCCTTTTCCATACCGAAATACTACTAGATGAAATTTGCTGATTTTATTAAATTAATTATATTTCACCCTATATCTGTATTGACTATTTTTACTCTCCTACGACAAAACTACGAATCTTTTTTTCGACAGTACTATTTTGTGACTCACGTAGTAGAATTCTGGAGGGAAATACGAATTCCCTTGTCTATATAAATGTGGATATGCTAGTTGACTTTTGTATCTTTCGATGTCGCTTGATCGAAAATATAAGAGGTAAGTTTTCCTGGCATTTCTAGATTTATGGGAAATATTATGTTGATAAGGAAATGACCCTTACGATTCTAATCCAGAAACGAGCGTCCATAATTAATCCGAAGACTGTGTAATTTCGTTGTTTCTCTTCTTTTTTTGCCATATGTGAGTTACAAATATTGTTGTCTGTGGAGACTAATATTTTCGGTATGTGGTTTCAGTAACTTGTTGCAAAAAACCCTTATTATTATAATTATAATTATATATAATATATTATATATATATATATATTATATATATATATATATATATATATATATATATATATATATCTATATATATATATATATTTGAGTAGTTGAATGAATTATCTTATTAAGGATAATTCGAATTAACCGATACCTGGGTAGCAAATTCACATCAGAGAAAAACACAGTTGAAGTTACGTACCTAGGGCATAGATTACATGCTTTCGTGTGGAAATTTGTATGTTTATTTTAAAAATATAAATATATGAAAGAATGGAGCTGAACAACGAATTAACAAAATTTCTTTATTTTCGACATATGTTTCGAAGGCTGCATATTCCTAATTGCGAAGGAATAAGGAGTATATTATGCCGCTTTCTTATCAGAAAAAGTAAGGAACTTATGTCAACATCAAAATGCACAAAAAACGTTCGGAGCCCATAGCGGTAATCTTCATATATATATATATATATATATATATATATATATATATAAAATATATTGTTATTCTTTTATTCGTTTACCTGTTTCAGTCATTTGACTGTGGCAGCCTTTTACTAGAAGAAATCGACCTCATGACTTATTCATGGTAGATCTGGTGTTTATTCTATCGTCCTCTTCTGCCGAACCAACATCGATTGTCAAGTGATGGTGGTGGTGGTGGTGGTGGGACAAAAATACACCCAAACATATATATAGATATATATATATATAAAATATAATATATACATATATATATATATATATATATATATATATATATATATATATATAACAAATTAAAACTAGATAAAACAATAACAATCAAGAGGCCGATAAGGGAGTGCTGTTGTCTTAATGGATACGACATTTTAATAACTTTGGTACTTTCTATGCTGGAAGACACAACATACTATGAAAAGGCACAAAACTACAGTCAACAAAAAATAATGAGGGAACTAAAATCCATATTAAACCCATACAAAGCAGGGCTAACCGACAAAGAATATGATTATATGACCAATTTCACAAGTAAAACTAGCCAATTCTACGGTATACCTAAGATCCACAAAAGTGAAAAAATAAGCAACGCATGCAAGATAGCTACAGACAAAATTAATTAGTCCCTAATCCTATGACCTCAAATTGAGACCCATAATAGCAGGTCCCGCATGCGAAACCCACGCCTCAGTAACTTTTTAGACACCCTGTTAAAACCACTCCTCAAACATGTCAAAAGCTATATAAGGGACGACTTAGATATGCTCAATCACCTACCGAATACTATAAACAAAAACACCATACTGGTATCCTTCGATGTAGTCAACCTCTACTCCAATATCCCCCACAACTAGGACTAGAGGCAATCCAATTCTGGCTAGAGAATCACGCCAACGAACTACCACACCGCATCAAAAAAGAATTTGTGATAGAAGGGGTTAAATTCATCCTGGAAAATAACTTCTTCGCCTTCAATGACAACTTCTCTACCGACAAAAATCGGGGACTGCGATGGTACACGAATGGCCCCCTCCTTTGCCAACCTAGTCATAGGATACCTAGAGATCAGTCTGTATCGTAAGGTTCTAGAAAGATATGGCAGCCCTTTCTCCATCTACATAGAAAACAACTGGAAGAGATATCTAGATGACTGTTTCATCCTTTGGCATAAAATATAGAAAAACTCATAGAATTCCAGAAAATTTTAAACGACTGGACGTAAACATCCAATTCACGATGGAATATAGCCAACAACAACTCCCCTTCCTCGATATCCTCATTAAGAAAGCTAATAATATAATAGAAACAGACATATACTATAAGCCTACAGACTCTAAGCAATATCTTCCATTCAATTCATGCCACCCACCAGACACACCAGGATGAATATCCCCTTCAATCTAGCAAAAAGGATATGCACTATAGTCTCTAACGCAAACACCAGAGACACACGACTACAAGAACTAAAGATACCCTAATCACAGACTATCCACCTTCACTTATTGACAAATGCATTCAACGTGCCCTTCAACTTAACATCAAGGAACTGAGACATCCCAAATCAAAGAAAAACTTACAACCAAAAGCCTACCATACATCTCCACACACAACCTCTCAATAACGAAGCCTTCGACACCATCCTCCACACATACCCCTCCTAAAAAAAGACCACAGAATAACACAATCCTCCAAACACACACGATCATAAAAAGCAAAAGACAGCCTAGATCCATGAAAAGTCTCCTTACACAAGCCCGAATTCACTCTTCAACACAGAAGCCGACAGTAAAAAAATGTGGAAGACCCAATTGCGGGATATGCGACTATCTAATCGAGGGTTCTGAGTTCTCCTTCAAACAGGGACAACGTTTTACAGTGAAAAGCAACTTCACATGTGCTTCGGAGAACCTAATATACTCACTAACCTGCTCCGGGTGTCAAGAGCAGTAATAGGCCAAACAAAAAATGGTTTGCGTAAACGAATGGCCCTGCACAGATCCCAGATAAAAATTCCCCAAAACAGAAAAATAGCTTTTAGCCAACACATAGATACTTGCGCCAACAAAAAAACACCAAACTTCAGATTTTTCCCCCTCTACCAATTTAGGGACGATACAACCTCGAGACAACGAATAAGTAAAGAAAATCTCTTTATTACAAAATACAAGCCACTTCTTAACGGGTCTACGACGACAACAATTAATATACCTCAACTTTAGAATAAAAGAAAAAAATATATATATACACACACAAATACTACACTCAATAGAATCCATTACTAATCAGCCCCTTCATAGCTATATTTACATTCATATTCTCCCTTCTCTGTTTTTTCTTCTTCTTCTCTTCCTCTTCTTCTTCATCATCATCGTTATCATCATCATCGGCATCATCATCATCGCCACCATCATCACCACCATCTTCTCCTTCTCCTCCTTCCTTCTTCTTCTTCTTCTTCATCATCATCGTTATCATCATCATCGTCGTCATAATCATCACACCATCACCATCATCGTCATCTTCTTCCTTCTCCTTCTCTTCTTCTCTTCTTCTTCTTCTTCTTCTTCTCCACCCCCTACCCCTTAAGTTTGTCACTAATGTTTTTTAGTATATAACCCTACGCTAATTCTATAAAGAAGCCGGTCAATATAAATATTCTCCTGAATTGAACTGACTGCCAGCCGCCACTGACCATTCAAAACGACCATCAGGGCACTCCCAGATTCTCCCACCCCCCTTTCCTCACCAGCCTTCTCTCTACTACCCTACCAAGAGCTCACAACTACCTCGAACACACAAGTGCAAACAAGGGAGTCAGAGAAAGGCAGAATGCACTTAAATCTGAACACCACTATAGAAATATTCTTTTAAAAAACTTTTCTTCTAATTTTTCTAAATTTAATTATTTAATCGTTACAGTTGAAAAGGTCTCAAAATGACCGAAACCGGTACTGAAATGTTCACTATAAAATTATTTTAGCATTTTCTATTTTTACTTGTGTTTTTTCATATATATCAACTCGTGTGTTCCTTTTCACCCTTATACATATATATATATATATATATATATTATATATATATATATATATATATATTATATATATATATATATACGACGGGCTTCTTTCAGTTTCCGTCTACCAAATCCACTCAGAAAGCTTTGGTCAGCCGAGGTTATAATAGAAGACACTTGGCACCTTGGACAAGGTGCCACGCAGCGGAACTGAACCTGAACCATGTGGTTGGGAAGCAGCTTCTTACCACACAGCCGATATATATCTATGTATGTGTGTATGTATATATATATATATATATATATATATATATATATATATGTATGTGTGTGTGTATGTATATGTATATATATATATATATGTATATATATGTATATATATATATATGTATATATACACACACAT
>NC_043018.1:29873193-29883193 GCF_006345805.1 Octopus sinensis
TGACAGCAAATGGATCGCTGACCATCGGGACGCATCCTTTCCACAAGAAGCGAAAGAGAATGCGTTGTAGTTGGTGATGGTAGGGTCGGGACAAGGTACGACGGTCAGGCGGTAGTAGATGACGGACGCGATGTACGTGTTCGCCACCTCCGCCCGACCTTTTAGGGACAGTTTCCTCTCGGCCCATTGCCGGGCGAGAGTGACCACCCTACTCGTTATCTCGTTCCAGTTCTTCTCCACTTGGAGGTCCGGACAAACCAGACCCCGAGCAACTCAACCGGGCCGTCGGTCCAGCGTCCACGACGGAGGCGCTGGTGGACGGCATGGGCTTGCTTCTCCAGGTGCCTAGTCGCAAGCCCACTGACTTTTCCCGGTTGATTTTCGCTCCTGTCACCGCTTCGTAGTTTTTCAGTGTCTCGCCGACCTGCTCGATGTGCGCGTGGCTAGACACTATGACGGTGACGTCGTCCGCGTATGCAGACACGCTCGTCCCGCATCCCAGTTCTCGCGGGATGCCTCTCAAGGTTGCCAGCTTCCGCAATAATGGCTCGAGAGTCAATACGTATAGAAGCGACGAGAGGGGGCATCCCTGACGGACCGAACGTACGATGTCGAAGGGTCTCGATAGATGTCCATTCACGCGAATTACCGAACGGATGCCTCTGTACAAAGCGGCTATCCAGCCGCGGAAGACGGGACCGAAGCCAGCCGCTCCGAGGACCGCCTCGTAGAGCTTTTCTTTTGGGGTTAAAAAAAAGAGAGTGGTGGTTTTCGATCAAAAGGGATCGTAAAAGGAAAGAAAAAGGACAAAAAAAAGGGAGGAGTTAAAAAAAAGGGGGGGGGGAAATGAATAATAGGGATCGTTATCACAGAAATGTCAATATGAAGTGTAAAGGGGAGGACAGGTGAGGTTTACCCGTGGAAAGAAAAGCCTACGGAAAAGACCACGGTAACCTCGGTCAATGAAGTCACATGTTATATTTCTTTTTTTTTTTTTTTGCAAATAAGCAACACTCTGTATTAATTTTTATGGTTCATAGAATCATAGTCAATGTGGCTTCGTCATTCATACGTGCCATCCTTGCTACATTCACCCATCTTTTTTTAAAACATTCACTAGACAAAACTTGCCTCTCTACTCTCACTTTCCTCTTCGAGTGATACTTGAAGAAGTCGATGAGAGATTGACCAGAGAGGAAAGTGTTTGTCTCCAATCCTTTCAGACGCGTCCACCAGATACATTCTTTCGCCATAGCCACAAGTATGATAAAAATAGCTCTTCCTTCCGTTTGAAGGAAGGATGCGTGACGATATTTACGATAGACTCGGCTGATAAACCGACACCTCCCACACGTGACAGCAGTCGTTCGACATAAGCCCACAGGTCGGAAATTGTTGGACACTGCACGCGTGCGTGCAGAACGGTTTCGTCGCTCTGACCGCATCTCGGGCAGGTCGGCCCCGTGTTTCTCGAGCCGTGTCTGTAGAGCTTATCCCGAACGCGTAGCGCTTCTCGGTAGCACTGCCAGGCCAGGGATATCTGGAAGTTGTCCATGGGCCCTGGCCCGAAAGTCGTCCTGAACAGGCGGGTCAGGTACTCCTCGTCGACGTCCAGGTTCGCCCCGAGCTCGTCGTCGTACCTCCCCTCCACTAAACCCCTATAGAATGCTTTGGTTGTGTTGAAGTCACTCAAGGTCGACCCAGGACGGCAGAGTTGCTTGAGAGCAACGCGACACTCGCGGTGCCATTCGCCCTTCCTCGGCTTCTTTTGATCCACGACTGCAGTTCGGTCATGGAGACGAGCTGCGGGAAAGCGTGCCTCACAAACGGCGACCACACTGTTCACCGTCGTCTACATAGAGCCAGAGATGTTGCAGTCTCAGCGCGTGTCTGCGCATCATCAACCACGGCATGCCCAGCCCTCCTTTTAGCGGGTGTTGACAGCAAATGGATCGCCTGACCATCGGGACGCATCCTTTCCACAAGAAGCGAAAGAGAATGCGTTGTAGTTTGGTGATGGTAGGGTCGGGACAAGGTACGACGGTCAGGCGGTAGTAGATGACGGACGCGATGTACGTGTTCGCCACCTCGCCCGACCTTTTAGGGACAGTTTCCTCTCGGCCCATTGCCGGGCGAGAGTGACCACCCTACTCGTTATCTCGTTCCAGTTCTTCTCCACTTGGAGGTCCGGACCAAACCAGACCCCGAGCAACTCAACCGGGCCGTCGGTCCAGCGTCCCACGACGGAGGCGCTGGTGGACGGCATGGGCTTGCTTCTCCAGGTGCCTAGTCGCAAGCCCACTGACTTTTCCCGGTTGATTTTCGCTCCTGTCACCGCTTCGTAGTTTTTCAGTGTCTCGCCGACCTGCTCGATGTGCGCGTGGCTTGACACTATGACGGTGACGTCGTCCGCGTATGCAGACACGCTCGTCCCGCATCCCAGTTCTCGCGGGATGCCTCTCAAGGTTGCCAGCTTCCGCAATAATGGCTCGAGAGTCAATACGTATAGAAGCGACGAGAGGGGGCATCCCTGACGGACCGAACGTGCGATGTCGAAGGGTCTCGATAGATGTCCATTCACGCGAATTACCGAACGGATGCCTCTGTACAAAGCGGCTATCCAGCCGTGGAAGACGGGACCGAAGTCAGCCGCTCCGAGGACCGCCTCCAAGTATCGATGGTCCACCCTATCGAAAGCAAATTGATCAGCGCCCCACCCATGCCAGGTTCGTTAACTACCCTGTCTATGATGTAGCGCATCAGGTGGAGGTTGTCATGGATGGTCCGGCCTGGCACGGCGCATGTTTGCGCCTTGTCGACCAGTTTCTCGATGACAAGCGCCAACCTCTTGGCTAGCACCTTGGCCAAAATTTTCAAGTCTGCATTAAGCAGAGTGATGGGCCTAAAGTTATCTATTACATTTCCCTTGTTTAGATCTTTCTTCAGCAGTGTTACGGCTCCTCGGCTCACAAAACCAGGAATGCTCCCGTTTTGCTGCCAGTTGCAGTACACCGCCGCCAAGAGATCTCCAAACAAGTCTGGCATACAATTGTAAAGCTCGTAGGGTAGACCATCCAAACCCGGTGATTTGTCCCTCGAGCATTCTGCCATCGCTTCCTGCACTTCCGCCGCCGTGATGGCACCTTCGCAGCAACCCTGCCTTTCTTGTCGAGAGTCGTGGTAGGCTATGTAGGTAGGCACTGAAGTCCAACCTACGTTCTTGCCCTCCACTCGTTCCGAACAGTCGGGCAAAATGCTGCTGAAAGGCCTCACACATTTTACTTGGCTCGAGCAATTCGCGCCCCTGTTCATCTACCAGGGACCGAATAGTGGCTTTGTTGCCCTGTTGCGCCTCTGCCACCGGGCCTCTCTCGCGGCTCCAACACCTTCGTTCCTTAAAGCACGCATCCTAGCTCTGACAGCACATCCTTCGTGTTTGGCGTTGAAGTGTTGGTTGAGGGCCAACCTCGCGCCAAAACGTCGGATGCGATGCCGCTTCTAATTGCCTCTTTAGCTCTTAACTAGCTCACCCTCTACTCTATTTCTATCTATGGCTAGTGCTTTGCTGTACTTAATCGATTCTGCTTTTACTGCTCTCTTGAGGGCAAAACACCATTTGTTGTTGATGATGGCTCCCGTCAAAGCCCTCTTTACTAGTGTGCTAATCCGGTCTCTGAAAACCTGTCTCGATGGAAAGACGCGTTTAGTTTCCAGTATCCGGGACCCTGCCTAAGTGTCTTACCTAAGTCTAGCGTACATGTCACAAGTTTGTGATCCGTGTAGCTGACTATGTGGAATTGTGGACATCCTATGCTATCTCTGTCTACTGTCCTACACAGTATCCTATCTAGATACGATCTCGACGACCCGATGCGGTTGCTCCATGTCCACGTTGGCGCATTCGGGTGGTCTAGTCGGAACCTGTCAGACAGTTGAAAGCGTCTGAGTAGGTCTCTGAGGTTTGCATCCGTCTATTTCTATCTCTACCACGTAGTCTACAATGCGTGCCAAGGTAGCATTCCAATCCCCCACTAAGAGTAAAGGACGAGACGTTCCAAGAATACTTCTAGACGTTGAAAGAAATCCGCCCGACTGTTAAGGGCGGTGCGTAGACTGATACGAGTCGAAAAGCGCACCCATTGCTGCCGTCGACATCCAGGACGACCAGTCTACCCTCGGGTCTACGAATATTGTCCTTACTTTGAGATCCAGATCTTGTGAAAAAGTACCGTGGTGCCACTACCGCCCATTCTCGGCAGACAGGGGAAAAATAAATGTTGAAACTGTCCGCCAAACATGGTCTTTAGGGCCGCGGATTGTGGAGTCTGGTCTCACTTATGGCTATGATTTCTAACTTATGTGACTTTATGTCATTTAAGAGGTACCCTTGTTCCAAGCGGACCCCAAGCCACGCGCATTTACACAACCAATCTTGATCATAGTCCTAATGAATTAGAATACAAGTGAAAGGAACAGGGGGTTACTTACTGCTCGAAAGTTTTTGCTTTCTCCTCCTTTGGTTTGTCCTCGAGGAGATCCCAGTATAGTTTCTTTGTGAGATATTTTTGGCATTTACCAACCGCGCTGGGGAAAATGCCTTTGAGTGTGTGGTGCAGACTTTTGGAGATGTGTAATATTTTGATGTGGTCTGGTGGTGTTGTGTATGGGTGATTGTTTGTTTTATGTCATCTTCTGTTATGTTTGTTTTTGATTGGATGTATTCCATCAAATTTGTGTTTTTGGTGTCTATAGCTGTGAGCATGTTTGCTGTATATATTTTGTGGTGTTGTGTGGCTGTTGTTGCGTTGGGTTTTGAAATGTCTTCGTGAGATGTATTTCCCCCTGCTTTGTTAGTGTGCATTTGGTTTGGTTGTGTTTCTGCTCTTTATTTTCCTTCTTTTTGTAGCTATTTGCCATTCCTCACTGGTTTCGTCTTCCGACAAAATTTCTGAGGAATCAGTAGGGGGTAGGGGTATGTTGTGGGCTTCTATGTATGTCTGTGTAAGTGGTTGTGTTGTTGTTTCGTTGTTGTTGGTTGTTGAGTGTTTGTGTGTGTTGAGTGCGGTATTAAGGGATGGGGGATCAGTTTGTTTGGTTTTCTTTGTTTTTCTGTTCCTTGGGGTTTGCTGTTGGTGGTGTTGGTATTTTTTCAGGTGTTGAGTGGTTTTTGGTTGATGACGGATTAGCTTGGTGTGCTTCTCTTGTCGTCTTCTGTGTTGATGGTGGTGTGGGTAGTAGAGCTTTTTTTCCGGAGTGCTTTGGTTGTGGTAGTGGTTGTTGTTGTTGCTCTTGGTGTGCAGTGGTTGGGCACGTTTTTTTCAAGTGTGTTTCGCTTCCACAGATAGATAGATAGATAGATAGATAGATAGATAGATAGATAGATAGATAGATAGATAAATAGATAGATAGATAGATAGATAGATAGATAGATAGATAGATAGATAGATAGATAGATAGATAGATAGATAGATAGATAGATAGATAGATAGATAGATAGATTAAAGGGAATCTGCTTGAAGATAGAGGTATATCACACCACACTTGATCACTAGACAGTGTGACACAAATCTCCAGGAAATAATCCATTCCATCACCGAAGGTCACTGATGTTTGGTAATCCGCAAATACTAAACCATGTAACTTGTAGTCAAAACACTTACCAGTCATCTTACGATGCTTGTCAATGGAACCTACTTTGGTAATCGAGAGAGTGACAAACGTGTTGTGCAAGATTTTGTCACTTAAATCCAAAGACGCACAGATGTCTAAGTATCATGTCATTTCTTGAACCATTTTTCTATTTTCTAAAGTTCTACGTCGATGAACGCGTCGTGACGTGTGAAGATATCTCCGCGCACATCTTGAATTTCTGGCGGTATCATCTGACAAGATGAGACAATCATCATATACATATATATATATATATATACATACCTACCTACATACATACATACATACATACATACATACATACATACATACATACATACATACATACATACATACATAAGGTGTGAGTGGGAAGGTGTATATGTAATATACGGTTCCGTTAGCATCAACAAAAATGTACTCCATCCAGTGAGAGATTAATATCGCTTGATGTACAAATATAAAGATACGAACTAGAAATAGTCTCATTGGAGACACGCGCACATACAAATATATAATATAAAATTTGAACGATTTGAAGTCGGCTACCAGATGCCCTTTTACTGGATATACATGAGAACATCGGCGAGTATCCGTACAGTCAATAAAAAAAACATTTTTAGTGCGAGAAGATGGAATGAACAGTCTTTATGACAAATATATATATATATATATATATATATATATATTTCGAATATAAAGAAAATAAAAGACGAAGACAGGTGAGGGAACAAGATGCTGACCCTCGGGAGAGAGAATGGTAATGTCTTTGACGTTTCGAGCTTTCGCTCTTCGACAGAAGCTACTGCGAGTGGGGGAAGGAGGGAAAACGAAAAAAAACGGAGAGAACAAGGTGTGTATGGATTAACGGTTCAATACGATGACAATACATATGTGCGTGCGCGTGCGTGTACGTGTGTATTCGTGGATGTGTGCATGCGTGTTTCTGTGCACGTGTGTCTTTCTGTGCATGCTTGTTTTTGTATGTGTGTGTGTCTGTGTGCGTATATATATATATATATATAAAATTAAAAAAGACCCCACCTTTTATCAATTCAAAATGAACAATTAAATTACACCATCTAGAAAATTACATATAATAGAAATATCAAATTTAAAATAACAATAAAATGTCAAATTATATACGTTTTTATTATTATTTCTTTTTTTTGCAATTTACTTAATCATTGACATTTTATTGTTATTTTAAATTTAATACTTCTATAATATGTAATTTTCTAGATGGTGTAATTCCATTAGTCATTTTGAATTGATAAAAGGTGTGTTTTTTTTCTAATTTTTTTATATATATATTATATTGGTGAAAATTTTGATTTAGTATTTCTAAATTGAAATTTGTTTCCTTGTTAAGTTTGGATTTTATTCCCTCAAATAATTTTAATATATATATATATATATATATTATATATATATATATATATATATATATATATATATATATATATATTATATATATATATATATAGATATATATATATATACATCCCACACAAACATACATTCAACCACGCACATTTACAGTTAAGCATGAATACATGCACAAACACAAGGAGTTGTTATGTACACGTATACATGTTTACGGGTGCGTATGCGTGCATATCTGTGTGTATGTATGTGTGTGTGGGGTGCACCTTATCAGAATACAAAAGTGACATTGCTGGAATAAATACAGAGTGGAGGCGGGGGTGGTGGAGGCGATGTCTGTCATGTCTATTTTATCAGTTGTGTATATGATCGCGGTTTTTATCTCTTCTGGTTTTCCACTCGACAATAACATGTATGGTGGAGGGGAAGGCAGACTAAATTTCGATTGGTAGCAGTGAAGATGATGATGATGATGATGACAGCGATGATATTGATATGGGTTATGATGCCAAACGTGATGTTGATGATGATGATGATGATGATGACGACGACGATGGTGATGATGATGATGATGATTACAGCGATGATAATGACGATGGCGATGACGACGTCGACAATGATGATGATGGTGAAAGTAAGATGATGATTGCAATAATGAAAAATGATGGTAATGATGGTAAGGAGGAGGAGGAAGAAGAAGAGGATGAGTAGACGGAAGAGGAGGTGGATGACGAAGATAATTATCATGTTGATGAAGTGGGAGACGGTGGCGATGACATTGATGGAAGGGTGACACCCTTGACATATACTGCTTCACTTTGACTGAAGAACAAAAATGAGAAAAACAAGATGAAGAATAAAAGGAAGATTTGGAGAAACAAGAAAAACGAAATGGGTACGCAAAAGTCCCTTTCGGTAGAGACGTAGTTAGTTCCCTTTCAACGGTTACATTTGTATCCGAAAAGGGTCAGTTTATGTACGTTTTCTGTTCACTACTCAGCAAACAGGGAAACTCGAATTTTGAGTATGGATTTTCTGTTGTGAGGACACTGACAATAGATCTCATATTTTGTATTTAAGAAGGCACACGCATCAAGCGAAATTTTGGGGATGTTTTACCTCCCGGCCTATTAGTAAAGAGATTATGTGCCTCTTGTCAGCAGGTCTAATGAGTCGACTATATTGTTAAGTGCAATTATGAATGCGAAACAGCCATTACCAACGACTTTATAAAGATATTACTGCTGAACACATATTTTAGGGTGAAGTTATACATACAAACATACATACATGTATATATATATATATATATATATATATATTTCGTGGTGGGGACGCTGACAATGGGTAGTGTCAGAGCTATGCTGTCGGGAACTTTGGTACCTGGTAGGGCCACCCAAGGCGGATTGGTCTGACACCGAGTGGTATTAGGGCCACAACCCGGCAGACGGGGCTCTGGTGAAAATCCTCGGAGTGTCTGTTTCGGCAACCGGTGGCTCCTCGGTCGTTCTGCCCCTGCGTCTGCGGAAAATCTGCGGCAAACAGGATGTCTCTACATGCGGGATTGTTGGGGACCGCTTGTGAAATCCACATATTCCCACGAAACTTCTTCCATGAATTCTCAATGGCGAATACAATGCCTCGAGGGTGGTGGAAGAAGCCGACTCAACCTGCCAGGGTGAATGTTGCACAAGTACAAGTATATTACATATATATACCGGCACACACACACACACTATATATATATATATATATATATATATATATATATATATACTATATATATATAATATATATATATATATATTTCGTGGTGGGGACGCTGACAATGGGTAGTGTCAGAGCTATGCTGTCGGGAACTTTGGTTCCTGGTAGGGCCACCCAAGGCGGATTGGTCTGACACCGAGTGGATTAGGGCCACAACCCGGCAGACGGGCTCTGGTGGTGAAAATTCTCGGAGAGTGTCTGTTTCGGCAACCGGTGGCTCCTCGGTCGTTCTGCCCCTGGTCTGCGGAAAATCTGCGGCAAACAGGATGTCTCTACATGCGGATGTTTGGGACGCTTGTGAATCCACATATTCCCACGAAACTTCTTCCATGATTTCTCAATGGCGAATACAATGCCTCGAGGGTGGTGGAAGAAGCCGACTCAACCTGCCCAGGGTGAATGTTGCCACAAGTACAAGTATATATATTACATATATATACCGGCACCCCACACACACACAAATATATATACATATATATAATATATATATATATATATATATATGTAGGTCCGGGTTGATTCGGGTTAACCACAGTAATAAAGTACTCAATACATAGTAGATATAAAATTAATTTATTATATAGAAGGAGCTTCTACAGGGACTAGAACTGTTTCATTCAAGAGAAATCTTCAGGAAGCTAGTTAACAAGAATTGTATTGGCATTTATACATTTAGGCATGTTTTAAAGGGGTGTGGTGGGGGACTTTTGGGGGGTAGGCATAGCGCAAATATCATACTTGGGGGAGTGGTCAAGGAGTCAATGTTAAATTAAGATAGAAGAATGAATAAATAAAAAAATAAAATAAAAAAATAAAAAAATATATAAAAATATATAAAATATATATATAAAAAAAAAAGGGAATAGAGTTTTAGGTAAAAAGGAGATTCTCACTTATACCTATGCACATATGATAAATATATACACCACACATACAAAAGTATATACATATACATACACACATACATACACACACACATATATACTATATATATACACTTACACATACATATTACATATCTACACATACACATATATGTATACATACACACACTCACATGCATACACATATACACCACATGTATATATACACACACGACCAACATAAATATACACACAGAGAAAAATATATATACACATACACACACATACTCACATACACGCATACACACACATATCCACACCACACCACATGCACA